>NW_027494048.1:0-299889 GCF_021521415.1 Bidens hawaiensis
TTTTCTAAAATTTGTCTGAGATCGGGATATCGTGAAGTAATAATTCAGGAAGAAGATGTCCCAAAAACAGCCTTTCGAACTCGGCAGAGTCACTTTGAATTTTTGGTTATGCCGTTTTGATTGACCAATGCACCTGTAGTATTTATGGATCTCATGAACCGAGTTTGGGAACCCTACGCTGACAAATTCGTGATAGTATTTATCAATGACATCTTGATATATTAGAAAAGTAAGGAGGAGCATGAGCAACATCTGTGGGTATTCTTGGAATTATTGAGGCATGAAAAGTTATTAGCCAAGTTGTCCAAATGTGAATTATGGCTGCAAGAAGTACAAATTTTTAGGACACATTGTGAATCAACAAGGAATCCAAGTAGACCCCGGAAAAATTGAGGCTATTAAGAATTGGCAAGTACCTAAATCACCAAAAGAAATCTGCCCATTTTTGGGATTAGTCAGTTATTACTGACTATTTATTGAAAACTTTTCCAGTATTGCCCAACCTTTAACCCTCCCAACTCAAGTAAATCTAACGTAAGACTGGGGAGAAGAACAAGAAATGGCCTTCCAAACATTAAAATAAAAGCTATGTGAAGCTCCAATATTAAGTCTTCCAGATGGAACTGATGACTTGGTAGTCTATTGTGACGCATCTCGTAATGGTTTAGAATGCCTACTGATGCAATGAAAGAAAGTAATAGCGTATGCCTCCCGACAGTTTAAAGTATATGAGAAGAACTATACAACTCACTATTTGGAAATCGGAGCAGTTATTTGTTCATTGAAAATCTGGAGATACTACTTGTACGGCAACATATGTAACATTTACACGGACCACAAAAGTCTACAACACATATTACCGTGGACTTTGTAATCATCTTCCCAAAACCTTTGTAGGACATATTGCAATAGGAGTGATAGTTGACCGATTAAATAAATCCGCACACTTCATTCCTATCCGTAACAAGTACACTACCGAAAAAACTCGCCCAAATGTAAATTGATGAAATCGTATCTCGACACGGTGTACCACCTTCAATTATTTCATATCAGATAGTCATTTTACTTCTCATTACAGGCAACCAATGTAAGAATCTTCGAGAACCCATGTTGATTTATGTACTACTTACCACCCCCAAATAGATGGCCAATCCGAACGAACAACTCAAACCTTAGAAGACTTACTTCACGATTGCTTACTAGATTTTAAAGGGAGTTTGGATCAACACCTCCCACTTATTGAATTCTCGTACAATAACAATTACCACTATAGTATACAAGCAACACCATATGAAGCATTATACATGCGAAAATGTAGATCACCACTTTTTTGGACAAAAGTGGGCGATACTCAAATTACAAGATCCGATTTGATTCAAAAAACAACTTATAAGATGCAAAAGATTAAATGAAAACTGAAAGCCGCCAGTGACCGACAAAAGAGTTATGCCGATGTTCGTAGAAAATCGCTATCTTTTGAAATAGGCGACAAAGTGTTTTAATAAAGTGTGGTTTGGAAAGACCGGTAAGTTAGACTCGATATACATTGAACCTTTCGAGGTTATTGCTAAAATTGGAATTATAGCCTATTGACTGAAACTACCCTTAAACTGAGCATTATTCACGATGTGTTTCACGTGTCGAACCTGAAAAAATGTCTTACTTATGAAACAGCGATAGTACCACTGGAAGATGTTCATATAAACGGAAAGATAATAACTTTAGAGGAACCGGTGGAATTGTGGACGGGAAAACCAAACAGTTACGACACGATAAAATCTCATTAGTAAAAGGTCGGTGGAACTCACACGAGGAACAAAATTTACTTGGGAACGAAAGGATGAATTCCGAAAGAAATACCCACACCTGTTTCCTAAAAATAACCTGCCAGCACAATGAATTTAGGGGACGAAATTTCTTAATGGGGGAGAATGTTGCATTCGCGACAAAACGAGGTACACCTTATTTACTATGTAGGGAGTAAATGATAAATCGGTTAATTCGTAGAGATTATACGAGTAACCTACTGATACTGATTATGACCCTTATATATACAGAGGGGTCAAGTATGAGTGATATATACATTATTGTGGCTAACATATTGATATTAAGACCCCAAGTACGTATAAAACCATTTAAACGAAAAAGGTTTCGTTTAACTATACGCTATGAACTTAAACACGATCGTTAATACCAAAACAAGCATTGCATCAGTTAAGCCGAAAAATACTTATGGGACACTTATATAAGATTTATTAAGCAGTCCATGAAAATATTTTATATTTTTACAATGAGTCACTACGTTTTTCTTGTATTACAAAATAGAGTCAAAAAACACTCGTTTTTGCGCTGCTTATTAAACCCAAATATATTTTCGCATAAAAAACCGAACCCGAATAAAATTGGAACACATGATTTCAAGTCAGGCACCCAAAATGAGGCAATAAAGGACAAGAGAGTGGCCTAAAGGCCTCTCCTTTGTGGCAGCCTCAAAATAGAACTACCCACCAAAACATTTTGCTAGAATCTCTGGCCAGCTGATCAATACCCTTCTTGTTCAAAACCTAAGGTATACTCTTGATTTCTATAGATTTGTTTTAAACTTGTTTTAACCATAAGAACATACTTTCCGTAAAGATAACCATGTTTAACCATTCAAAACCCTTAAAATTCATCTAAAAACATTTTTTTGTCTTAAACATGATTACAAAACATAAATATATAGTTTTTGGCCAAAAATAGGGATTAGAACGTTTATATGACGTTTTTACGGTTTAAAAGTTCGGTTTGAAATCCTAAATGAAACTGTCGGTCCCGTATGATCACTGAATCAATCAATATTAACGTTGCAACCCACACAATAAATGTATCGATAAGAGGGTTAACGACCTTGCTATTTTGAGTAAGAATAAGTGTATGTTAACGACAGAATCACTAACACCCAAGATTGTTGCTTAAAGATTATTAAATGCAACAGACGCAAACATTAACTCAAAAGATTTCCATTTATAGAAAGATGCATACAAATGTAAATCGATTAGGGTTTCTGTAAGAAATGTGTATCCATACAAGTCATAGGACATCCGTCACACTCACTCAGGAATATTCGCTAGGTTTGAAAAGTGTAAAGTGGCAAAATCCGTAGTAGGCGTGTCCTAAATATTCTATTTATAGGCCTGGCACTACCTGACAGCTGTCCTACCTTCTAGAAACCCTAATAATTGGTACATAATTATAAAACATATTCAAAAACATTCTAAGTGTAAAAACAGGTCTTCCGGGTAGACTTTGTGTCATTTATCTTTTTCGAGTAGATCTGGCAACCTTGAAGTGTGCTGGTAAGCAGTTCTCCGGGTAGACTTTACTTAGAGTATTGTCCTTAGAAACTACTCACCTAGCAGACTTCAATCTTCTTGATCATAGCAAACTTTGCTCGATATGGTCCTACGAGCAAATTGTTCTTCATGAATCCCATCAAACCTTTGTTAAAAGATAACTTATTAAGCAAACTCAAGTGTGCTAGTAACACTGTTTGACTTGTGCTGGTAGCACTGTAGCTTGCTTGGGGCTGAACCTTGCTAGAGAAAGTACTTAGAATATTTCATGATCACTTTCTTCAAGCATGCAAGGAGTACGCTTTATTAATGAAATCTTGTTAGATCTTCCAATTACTTGGCTTCAAAATCTTGGTATAGTCAAAGAGTTTTTTGGTAAGCAAACCATACTCGACTCGAAGAATACCTTTCCTAGACAAAGTGAACCCTGCTCGGATTGATACTTAAGAAGACTTCAAGAAGATAAATTTACTAGAAGAGAAAATTACCTTGCTCGGATAAGTAAAACCTTACTCGGATGTCCAAGTGTGCTCGATATCTATACTTATCCATATCTGAGGAGTGTTGAGAAGATTCTAATCTTCCTTAAGTCATATCATGTCAAATCTTTGACACAACAATCTCCCCCTAGATTGGAACACCTTAGCTGTCCCAAAACACCTCTAAGGTTACATACACTTAGTCAAAAATACACATCAAATCAAAATCAAATTACATTACCAAATCAAAAGATTACATAGTTGAAAATTCTGTCCAGTGGACATTAAAAAGCAAACCCTAAACTAAAACAAAGTCTTCATTTTCTTGAGTTATGGGCTGCTTGTTTTCGATCAACTATTACAGATCCTGCCCTTTCTTTGAATATAAACAATCTTTGTCGATGAGGATGATTGATAGGAAATGTCATGTTCATTATGTCTCTCAAATACTCATTGTGTAGAAAGGTCAGATCTCCATCATTCCTGATAATACCCTAAATCAGTCCATCGGAGTTGCGAAGAATGTAGTGGTCTTCGTTACTGTTGTGGTCAATTTGAGTGATTCTACCATTCTTTTGGACTTCATGATTTGGTTTTGTCATTCTGTTGAGTCAATCAATTGACCTAAGGGGGAGATTGTTGAGTCAAAGATTTGACCAAAATGAAGTACATGGAAGATTGGAATCTTCTCAACCTCCTCAGAATTAGCTAAGTATGGATCCGGGCACACCTTAGACCTCCGAGCAAGGTTTTACTTAGCCGGGTACGATATTTTGTCTATCGGACAAGGTTAACTTCAAGTAGTCTTCTTTAGTGGATATCCGAGCAGAGTTTGCAAATTAGTACATTGCCAGACAAGGTTCACTAGTTTATGTAAATCCGGGCAAGGTTCACTTTTTCAAGCAAGTCTGTTCTTCATAGCCAAGTAAGGTTCTCTTCCGAGTAAGCTTTTAGCTAACCAAGTCCATGAAGCCAAGTAATTGGAAGACCGGGCAAGGTATTCATTAATAATATTGGTCCGAACATGCTTGAAGTATAAATGGAATATCTCTAAGTAATATTAGGCAAGGTTCAACTCAGGCAAGGAACAGTACTCCCGAGTACACTTTTCTAATAAGTTATTTTATAGCAAAGAGTTGAAATGGAAAATTGAAGAACAAGGTTGCTCGTAAGGGTTTGTCGGGTAATGTCTGGCAAAGTCAAGAAGATTGAAGTCTACCTGGTGAGTATTTTACTTGGTAAAATACTCTTCAAGTAAAGTCTACCCAGAAACTGATCCTGGGCACACTTCTATGTTACCAAGTCCTTAAGGATGGCAGAGTACACAGCGTACTTGGAATATGAAGATTGATTTAAAGGCTACCCGGAAGACTTGTTTTACACTTAGATTATTTTTAAATATGTATTTTGAATATGTACGTTGTATTTAGGGTTTCTAGAAGGAATGACAACTATCCAAGGGTGTCAGGCCTATAAAAGGAATAATTATGGCACACCTGAGGACAGAGAGACACAACACGGAAAACTTGGCAGCTGAATACGATAATCTTTATTGAGATACTGCCGTTTTCCTAAAAGAAACCCTAAATCGATTATCCTCTTTGTATTATGAAAATTATATAAATGGAAATCTTTTGAGTGAATCTTGTTTGTGTTATCTACCACTGATTATTAATTGCAACTATCATGTTTGTTATTGATTCCGCATTTAACAAACAGTAATCTTTCTAAATATAGCAACCCCACTCCCTTGTCGACACATCAATTTGTGTGAGTTATGACATGATTAAGTAAGATCCAGCTGAAATCGGGGACCTAACAAGTGGTATCAGAGCTGATTACTGCTGTTTTAGAAAGATTGTTGCTGATTGAAGATTTGAAGAAGAATGACGCAAGCAGACCACTGTTACATTGAAAAGTGACGTCAGCAGCTCTGTTCTTCATTTTTCTTCCAGATCTACAATCATTTGGTGTTTTCTCTTCCTTGTTCTATTTAAAGTTTTAATCTTTATATTTACATCTTGCTCTTATCGAATCAGACACCTCAGATCTGAGAAATCAACTCTCAGATCTGAATATTTTTCTTTAAACTCTGTTTTATTAAGAAATTACCTTTGGTTTCACCAAAATGTCTGGTTACGAGGAACAAGAGGTGTCTACTAACAAGATTCCTATATTGTATGGATAGGAAAATTTCACAAAATGGAAGGTCTTGTTTGAAGCAGCCGTTTGCTACAATGATGTTGATATGTGGAACTCCATCAAGAATGGTCCACAAGGGGAAGTTGAAGAAGGTGCAAATCCTACAGCCACTGCAGCTGTGAGAGAAAGGATGAGAAAGGTGGATGACAAGGCTTTAGCTATGTTGAAGCTAGGTCTGTCTTGGGGGATACTCACCAAGGTTGCACATCATCCCAATGCGAAGGCAATGTATGATGCAATACTTGAAATGTTTGAAGGAAATGTTGAACTCAAGAACATCAAGAAGCAGAGATTGAAGCAATAGTTAGAAAGATTCAAGTATAAAGAAGGAGAGAGGTTGAAATCAATTCTGGAGAGGTTTCTGGGAATTGTGAATGAGCTCAGAACCACAGACTATGTTATGACTGACTTTGACCTCAACAACTCTATGCCAAAAGAATGGTATACTGCCTGCAAGTTCATCCTCACAAAGCACAACTTCAATGAGTTAAAGTAGATGATGTAGTGTGTTTTCTTCAAGCTGCTGTGATAGAAATGATAGAGAATGAAATGATAAAGGAAGAAAGACCCTCCTTCAATGTTTCAAATGCATTGATTGCACCTATGGGTAATCTGACTACCAAGAATCAACAGCAGATTCCTATCATTGAAGAACCTGTTGAGATCAATACTGATACACCAAAATCATTTGTTGGTGTTGGCACAAACAATCAAGGAAACCAACAAAGATTCAATGTGCAGCTGATTGATGATACTAATTCTGCCTCTATGGCAAGTGGGAATGTTCCTCACATTAGTGGTGGATATGGTCAAAGCAGTGATACGCAGGCTTTGCTTTCAATGTTCACTGAATCATATAATGCATTTGTTGCAAAGAATTTGATTCACACAAGTGTAGTGCAAGATGATCTTGAGAAGATAGATGCTGATGATTTGGAGGACATGGATTTGAAGTGGCAAGCTGCCATGTTAGCTTTGAGAAGTAAGAGATTGTATAATAGAACTGGTAGATCTCTGGTTTCTGGTCCTAATGAAAGGATTGGATTTGACAAGTCAAAGGCAATCTGCTACAATTGCCAAAAGCCAGGACATTTTGCAAGATAATGCAACCTGCCAAGGAACTATCAGATGAATCAATTCCAGAATCAACAGCCAAGAGGTCAACAGTAATACCAGCAGAATCAGCAAAGAAACAACAACCAAAACTTCAATAACAACCAAAACTTCAACAACAACTAAAATCCCAACTTCAACAATTACCAACCTCAAATGAATAATCTTAATCAAAGTATGCAACAGAATCAAGGTTTTCAAATGAACAACAATCAAAACCTTCAAGCTATTCAAAATGTTCCAAACAACACTCTTCCAGCCAACCAAAATCAACCAAGAAATCAAGGAAATGTGGCAGTGACTACACAACATGAAGGAAACTTTGATTGGAGAAATCATGAAGAAGATATGGCAAATGATATCAAGAGGGAAAATGTGGCATTCATGGCCATAATTGAGAAAGAAGATGGATCATCATCTAAGGTAAATTCTGCTCCTAATATTGATTTAACTAAAGTTATCAATGAACTAAAAATGAAAGTAGGCAAGCTGGAAAGTGAGTGTTTTAAGAAACAAAGTATTATCAATGCATATGAGGCAAGTGAAATGGTATGTGAGAAAGAATGAAAAGTTTGGAGGAAGACTGTGTAAACAGTTACAGAGCTCAGAAAAGATTCACTACTAAAATTGATGGGTTGAAGAAAATGATTATAGAAGAGAAGGTATTGAACATAAGTTGACAATGAATTCTTGAAAAACTTGGTCTCCACTGGCAACATTTGTGGAATTCTAAACCAAGTTAAGGAAGAAGAAAAATACAAAGCAATACCACCACCATTCAACAACTTTATGCCAAAAGTTGATAAAGAGAAAAGAAATGCATATCTACACCAATTCAAAGATGTCTTTCAAGACAAAGAAGAACTTGTGGATTTGTACAAGAATGTTAAGGTGAGTGAAGAAGGAGAGTTTGTTTTGAAGAAAGAGCTGAAAGAAGAAAAGTCAATTGGAGTTCAAGTCTCTGAAGATGACCTTGAGTCAATTGATTTGAATCAAGATGACTTGAGTGATTTGAGTGATCAAATTAATGAAGTGGAACTCAAAGATGCTGAAAGAGGAAGAAGATACAAGAAGCCAGAATCAGTTGATAAACTTCCAAAGTATCCACCAGTCACACCAAGAATGAAGAAACAAAATTAAAGAATGGAAAGAGAACATGTGTCATTTGACATATGCGAAAGGAAGAAGATAACCTACAATGCTGTAAGGCCTCCAAGCCAAGAAGTATTGGAAAGGATAAAGCAGAACAACAAGAAAAGGGTAAAAGAAGATGTGAATGTTGAAAACTTTATTCCAGTTTACCCTATTTTCTCAAGCATTGAAGATTTTGACATTGGAGAAGTAGAAACAATGGAAGAATATGAAAAGAGGAAATCAAGAAAAAGGGAAAACATTGAGGGGGGGAACCATTGAGTATAAAAGAAATTGTTTTTGTTAAAGGGAAAGTGGAAAGAAGTGACATAAGGATAGCTGAATTTGTTCCCTTCTCAATTGATTTTGACAGTTTAAAATCTAAAAAGACAATTGGAGTTGATCCACCAAGACCAAGTGAAAGGTTCAAGAAACCAAAAGAACATGAAGTATTCAAAGGAAAGGTTTGGTGCAAGAAGTGTGATGAGTATGGTCATCATATAGACTCCTGTAATGAAAGACTCAAATTTAAGCCTTTTCATGTCCCAGATGGCACAAAGTATGGACAAGACTTTGTGGCTTACAAAATAAAGTATGAAAAATACTTGGGTATGGGAAAGGTTTGTGAAGAGAATGTAATAGAACATGAGAGCCTAGGGCATTCACTGAAAGCAAAGAAACATGTGAACAAACCTGTTAACAAGGGTAAATCTCCAGTGAAGCATGTAAAAAATGTTAAGAAGGGCTCTCAACCCTTGAGAACAATCCCAGAAAAGGATACTCAATCTGTCAAAACTGATAACTCTCAAGGATCATCAAGCAGTGAGAAGACAAGAAGAAAAGATGCATATCCTAGAATGAAACCAACAGAACTCACTGGTGATGAGAAGTTTCTGTTAAAGCTTGGATTTGAACCACAAGGTTTTCTCTGGAAACCTAAAACAGAAACAAAGGTTGATGAAGTTCCTGATGTGAGAGGTTATTGTGAAAAGAAAGATTATGTGATAAAGGAGTGTGATACTGACGATACTAAGTACCAGAACTCAACCTCACTAGTTAAAACCCCAAGAGAGTGTGGTTATGAAACAGACAATTCAGACAATCTAGAACTCACTCATGAAGATCCTGAACCAACAACACTCACTTCCCAAGCTGTGTCTGAAACTGAATCTGATGAGCTGCAAGTTGATAAGGCTTGCACTTCATCACTCAACTAATCAAATTTTCTATGTATGTGCAGGAACAGTCCACTCCTCTAAATGATATATGGTACATGGATAGTGGTTGTTCTAGGCACAAGACTTGTGACAAGAGATCTCTTGTCAATTATGAAGAAAAGTATGAGGGTCCTGTAGCTTTTGGGAGTGATGAGAATGGTGGAAAGATTGTTGGAAAAGGAATCTTAACAAATGGGAAAGTCTCATTTGATAATGTATTTCATGTTGAAGGTCTTCAGTACAATCAACTGAGTATATCACAAATGTGTGATAAGGGATACAAAGTCAGTATTGATGATTCACACTATTTCATTCTGAAACCTGAGTTTGTGATTCCACCTGAAATGATTATGATTATGGCACCAAGAAATGGAAACCTGTATGAATTGAATATGAAAGAAGCAGTTTCAAGAGGAGGTGCATGTTTTGTTTCCAAATCCACTAAAAATGAGTCAAAACTGTGGCATAGGAAACTGTGCCATGTGAACGTGAATAGACTTGTCAAAGGTGAGCATGTCATAGGCTTACCTACAAGAGAGTTCAAATTGGAAGATCATTGCAGTTCATGCCAAAAAGGAAAACAAAACAAATCTACTCATAAGCCAAAACTCATCAACTCAATTGATCAAGCACTTGAATTACTTCACATGGATCTCTTTGGTCCTATGAGTGTACCAAGTATAGGGAATAAAAGATATTGTCTTTTGATCATTGATGACTACTCAAGATACACTTGGGTTTATTTCCTAAGTACTAAGGATGAGACTGCAGAGTTGATTAAGGGCTGTGTAACAATAATTGAGAACAAGTTAAATAAGAAAGTCAAGATGATGAGAAGTGACAATGGCACTGAGTTCAAAAATGGAGTTATGCAAGAATTCTGTGAAGCAAAAGGAATATAACAACAATTCTCAGCTCCTAGAACTCCTGAACAAAATAGTGTTTCAGAAAGAAGAAATAGAACTTTAATTGAAGCTGCAAGAACCATGTTAGCAGATGCTAATCTGCCTGTCACTTTCTGGGATAACAAAACTCCTTATGAACTATTCAACAATAGAAAGCCTTATATCAAGTTTTTCAAGCCCTTTGGATGCAAATGTTTTCTTCTGAACACAAGGGACTATTTGAACAAGTTTCAAACAAAATCCCTGGATTGTTTCTTTGTTGGATATTCTACACACTCAAAAGCTTACAGAGTGTATGTGAAAGATCACCTGAGTGTTATAGAATCATCTGACATTATTTTTAATGAGAATCAAGTCAATACAGTTGATGGTGCATAATGGTTGTTTGACCATGAGAAATTGATAAAGTCCTTCAAGATTTATCCTGAAGACTTTGATGAATCTTTCTACAAGACCAGTGAAGTTTAAGAGAAAAAGAAGAAATCATTGGACTTGGAAGAATTATGGAAGAAGGTTGTTAGAAAAGAGAAGGAGTATACTTTTGTGAAGAATTCCTCATGTGACACTGATGAACATAATCATGCTGAGCACATTCAAGACAATCCAGATGTACAGAATGATCATATTCAGAATGAGGGAGACACAAGCAACCATGCAAGTGGAGAAGAAGCTGCCTCTACTGCAAGATTTCAAGATCTATTTCAAAGATTGAACTTAGAAAACAATGGTGCATCTACTTCAGGACAACATAATGATGAAGCACCAGAATTTCATGATGCAGAAACTGATTTGATCATTGAAGAACCATAACTCAATGAAACAAATCTTGACACAAATTTGTCTACAAATATGATTGTACAAACTCCTTATGTGGAAAAGAATCATCCTTCTGAAAACATCATTGGTGATTTGCATGAAAGAGTTACAAGAAGTCATTCTGAAATTGCAAACATCTGTCTTTACCCTTGTTTTATATCCCAAATAGAGCCAAAGAACATTGCTCAAGCATTAAAAGACAATAGTTGGGTGGAAGCAATGCAAGAGGAATTGGCACAATTTAGAGACCTACATGTGTGGGATCTTGTTGAAAGGCCAATTGACAGATATGCAATAGGTACCAAATGGGTTTTTAGAAACAAAAGGGATGAGAGGGGTTTGGTGATTAAGAATAAAGCTAGTCTTGTAGCACTGGGATGTCTTCAAGAAGAAGGAATAGACTTTGAGGAAGTTTTTGCTCCTGTTGCAAGACTTGAATCTATCAGGATTTTTCTTGCATATGCTGCCTCAAAGAACATAAAAGTGTTCCAGCTTGATGTTAAATCTGCATTTCTAAATGGAAAGATTGATGAAGAGGTGTATGTAGCTCAACCTCCAGGTTTTGAGGATCCAATGTATCCAAACAGGGTGTATAAGCTAAACAAAGCCCTTTATGGACTTCATCAGGCTCCTAGAGCATGGTATGATGAGTTGTCAAATCATCTTCTTGAAAATGGTTTTAAAAGAGGAGCCATTGACAAGACACTCTTATACAAAAAAAGGGATCAGACTTACTTCTGTTACATGTATATGTGGATGACATCATCTTTGGTTTAACCAATGAACATATGTGTTTGGAGTTTGAAGGGGTAATGAAGTTCAAATACAGCATGAGCTCTATGGGAGAAATGAACTTCTTTCTAGGATTGCATGTTCAACAGAAAGCAGAAGGGATCTTCATTCACCAAAACAAATATGTGCAGGACATCTTGAACAAGTTCAACTGTCATGAGTACACGACTTCTTCAACTCCAATGGACACCAAAGAAAAGATGATTGTAGATGAAAAGGGGGAGCCTGTGGATGAACATGAATATAGAGCCAAAATTGGATCTCTAATGTATCTGACTGCAACAAGACCAGATATCATGTTTGCTGTATGTGTGTGTGCAAGATTTCAATCAAGTCCAAAAGTCTCCCACATGAATGCTGTCAAAAGAATATTCAGATATTTGAAGGGAAGACCAGACTTAGGGATTTGGTATCCTAAGAACCAAGCTTTTGATCTGATTGCATATACTGACATTGATTATGATGGTTGTAACATGAGTAGAAAGTCAACCTCAGGAGGATGTCAATTTTTGGGTGAAAGGCTAGTGTCATGGCAATGCAAGAAGCAGACTACAGTATCAATCTCCACTGCAGAAGCTGAATATGTTGCTGCATCTGCCTGCTGTGCACAAGTTCTATGGATTCAAAATCAGATGCTGGACTATGGTTTGAATTTTCTGAACACCCCTATTCTTATTGACAATACTGCTGCATATTTTACTGTTAAGAATCCAGTTCAACATTCAAAGACTAAGCACATTGAAATTAGACATCACTTCATCAGAGATTGCAGTGAAAAAGTTCTGATTGAAATTCAAAGAGTTGATACAAGTGACAGCTTGGCTGACCTATTCGCCAAACCACTTGATAGAACCAGGTTCAACTTTCTTTTAAAAGCCCTGGGGATGATCAACTCTGATGAAATCTGATTAAGGATATGTGCCTAGTTGTGTACCTCTATATGCTAACTGATTATTTTGTTAGGGGGTCACACATACTGAATGTTATGTGAATATGTTTGAGTATGATTCTGATTTTGTTAATGAACGTGTTACCTGTTATGTGCCTTAACTGATCATGTGTGCAAAGTTTTAATATAATTGTTTGGTTAATATGTTTACATGTTTATCAGTTGATGTGAATTTGTGATGTTAGGATAAATGTTCTTGATATGATCTACCTGTTTGAACAAGCTTATCTAACATCATTGCTTGAATATGTGTTTTATCTGATCCTCTGAATATGTGCTTAAATTGCTTAAATTGCTTGAATATGTGCTTTATCTGATCATTGCTTAAATTGCTTGATCTACCTGTTTGAACAAGCTTAGAATTTGAATGTTATTACTGTCTACCTGTCTTGATGATTTCATGATTTGATTAAGATTTGAATATGTTGCAACTGTTTATGTCAAAATGTGTTTTATGTCAAAATTAAGTGATGAAATGAAGTTTTCCAATGAATTTTGCATAAATACTTTATTTTGTTCAAAACATGAGCATGTTGTTAATGGTGCAGAGATATGATAAGATTATTCAGTTCAAGCTTTAAAGAAGCTTAAAAAGAAGGATTTTAAAAGGAAAGTCTCAAGTAGTTGTTTTTGCTTAAAATTATGTCATTTGCCCAGTTGGAAGGACATACACTTGTGTATGTTAGGTCCTTAAATCTCTACAGATTCAAAGGATAGCCATTGACCTGAAAACTGAATGCATTTGGGGCAATTATAACTTGTTTCTTATTCCTTCACTTAAAACTATGTCAATAACTCTGACTTTGAAAGGACATATTTTCACATGTATGTTTGGTCCTGTTGACCATTTATGGTCAAACAGGATAGCCATTTACCTGACAATGAAGAGATATTGGGGTGATTAAATATTAAACTGTTATTATTAGGAAATGATAGTACATTGACTACTTAGCCAATCATATAGAATTAATAGGCTAAAAGGACCATAGTATAGTCATTAACATGTATGGTTGCTTTCCCATGATGATGTAAAATCTAAGATGATATAAACATAATGAATATGCTAAACTTTATGTGGAGATACATAGTTGTCTTTGCATGTCTCAAAATAAATCTCTCCAAATGATAGGCAGAAAAGTAATTACCCAGTCATACACAAGCCTGTTGTTATTTGGTCAACCAAAAATGAAACATCTTTAAATATGACAAAGAACATGTGTTAGAAAATTTGAGAAAATATCAAAAACAAGGGGAAGAATGAATAAATCAACCAAAAGTTGTTAAGAACTTCAAAGATTTTGACATAATCTGTCTCATCTTGAATGAAAGGCTTATTATGTAACAGTAAGTCCAACGTTCAACCTCTATATATGTTTGAAAATCAAAAATACAAAAAGATCCAATAAGTTCTGTCATACAAAAATAATTTTTGACCAAATACAGGAGGTTGGAGTCAAATTGGGGTGATCTGGGGAAAGCCAAATAAGCTTTGAGAAGATATATGAGGCATCATAGCACAGTGTTGACCATTAATAGATTATGCTTTAATTGAACCTTAATTATATCACCAAAGAAATGAAACTCATGCTAAGTTTATACCTGCTGTTAACCTATCTATGTTGTCATAATAATGCTGAAAATGAAGTATTGAGAAAGCTACTTAGTCAATATGATCCCATTCTTGAGATCTTTTCAGAAAAAGAAGAAACTATTTTGAAGAGAAATATAACTGAAATTTGATCTCTAAATGCACCATTTGCTCTTAAACTATGATCCTTAATGAAAATATATTTTAACAAAGTGGTTTAAGTCAAAAAGTGTTGCATTTTGCCTTTAATAGGTTGAATATGCAAGTTCGGGTAAGGTTTGATGTTTTTTATAACCTTTCCGGGCACAAAACAGTTGAATATGTTTGAATATGTTATTTCGGGTAAGGTTTGATGATTTATGACCTTTCCGGATTAGCTTAGTCATTTTTTACTAAGTCTATGATTTTCGGGCATGCTTTGAAGTGTTTTACACTTTCTGGGTAGAGTACACTGGTGTACTCATTTCTCTAGCAAGCTTGAAATCTTGAGATGATTATGTGATATAGCTAGCTTTTAACAAGAAATTCTGGTTCAGGGCAAGCTTTGCATTTTAAATGCTGATTGTTATTCCAAGAAAACTTTGTGAACTTAAGTTAGTACACCGAGTAAGCTTTGTGATTTGTGTGAATATGTTGTTAGGAAAGATTTGTTAACCTTTTCGGGCACACTTAGATATTGTTATTTAAGTTTGTCATTTACGGGCTTGGTTTGATATGTTGAAATCCCTAGGATAAGGGCATACCTGATGATTGGATATGTGTATCCTAGTAGGCTTATTGCTAACTTAGGTGTTTCGGGCAAGCTATTTGAAATTCTATAAATTAACTGTTTATGTGTTTTAATTTCATTCCTAGCATGCTCTGTGATATTTTTGTTTATGATTTCTTTGAAATTACAAGTGTTTTCGGGCAAATCTTGTTTTCCGGGCACACTTTATATTCCGGGTAAACTCTTGTTCCCTCAATATACTTGGTAATTTCAAAACTTGACTTTCCGAGTACACTGTATGCTAAGAATTCTTTTCCGGGCACACTTTGTACTATAGGAAGGTTATTCGGGTACACTTTGCATAGGAATGTTGTTCGGGCACACTATACATTTGAAAGGCTGTTCGGGCACAAAATGTGTTTTCAAGTATGCTTGATTGAATATGTTCTTGCTTATGATTGTTTGATTATGATTCTTATTTCATTAGGGTTTATGCTAGATTAGGTCAATTAATTTGAATTCAAGAAATATATACGGGGATCTTAATTGATTCCAGCAAGAATGATTATTTGATATTTCATACTTGATTATTTGCCTTGTAATTAATTTCTCAAGAAATCTAGTATTTCGGGTAAGCTTTCTTCATAATGTCTTGACTTTAAATTACTTTTATTGACCAATCAAGGTTTGATGTTTTTATTTTATGGGTAAGCATTGTAAGTGGAAGTATACCGAGTAGACTTTGGATATATTAAACTTTCCGAGTAAGGTTTTATTAACTTAAATAATAAATATTGTTTTAATATATCAATTGGATAATGTTACTGTGTGACAGCTAATAATTCACAAAATAACAAAAAGCATTTTAACCCCACTTTCAAAAGGTATATAAGAGGGAGTTAGGCAAAATTTTCAACATTACTTTTCCCTCTCTCTCCTTCCACTGCAACTCCTTACTCCCAAAGAAACCTAACCGACTTATCGCAACCAAACCTTAATCCAAACCTGTAACACACCGTAACCGCAGCGGAAACGTAAACGGGATGGAACAGACACCTCTGATATCAACCACATTGTTTATAAAGAAAACTGAATGCATTAATATACTTCAAATTACATTATCTTGTATTCCATTACCGTCTAGGTGATACACACATCATACAATACGATACATAATTCTATTTATTATAATGTATCCTAACATCCCGCACGCAAGTCTTACACACATCAAGCACTTAGCACATAAGCAATCACTTCATCTTAGTTGTACCTGAAAAGCATGTGAGAAAACGGGTCAACTACGAATAGTTGGTGAGTTTCACAATTTGAGTAAACCATGATAAATCCATATCAAAATATAATATTATCTGGGGACACTGTTAACCCAGAACTGTACTCATTCCGGGGGCAATGTTAACCCAGAAACACGATGTAATTATGCTGAGCCCACAAGCGAAACCTCTGTCTGGGGACACTGTTAACCCAGTACAGTACTCATTCCGGGGACACTGTTAACCCAGAAACACTTCTAGGGACATCTGGGGACACTGTTAACCCAGTACTGTACCCATTCCGTACGATTCCCGTATAATCAAATATTTATAAATACACGCAAATCCATGCGTTCAGTATGTACTTAAACATTTCAATAGTAACATGCTTCCGCCCCGGGAAAATATTTCAAAACAATTCAAAAAAAAAAGGGGCTCGTGAAACTCACCTTAGCACATGCAAGCAGGTAACAACTATCATTATCAATTAACACGTCCAATCTGTAATATGATTCCTACGATCGTTATTATACAATTATTGTTTATATAATCTTTAACCGTATCAACCGGTACATCTGGGGACACTGTTAACCCAGTACTGTACCCGTTCCGGGGGCAATGTTAACCCAGAACACTTCTCCGGACTCAGATTGTGATGTCGTTTAGAGTTCAACAGTCAAAATTTCTGATAGTTTGTTTTCCTCGTTTTGCGTGCCTAGCACGGTTACCCGTTTTTACGTTTCAAAAATGAGTTTGGTCACACACGACCCAAGAGTAGTGGTTGACTGATAATTTAATTAAAGATGTGAAATTTGAGCTCGGTTTAGACGCCCCGATTGGCCGCGGGACCCGTTTCCGTATTTGGCGTACCGTAAACTGTTAAATCGGTTAAAAACACCCAAATCATCCGAATTATTTTCGGATGATTCATTTTTACTTGTTTAACTCAATTATATGAAAATAGTTCATAATTAGGGTTTTTTTTATACACCAGTCAGCTCGCTTAAGCAAACTTCACCGGTTTACGCGTTTTAACTTTAAAAGTTTGATAATTAGCACAAATAATTATCCGTTTAACCTCGGATCTTGAAATTTTGCACAAATAACATTTTGACAGTGGGGAAATTTATAGAAATATTTCCAGAATTAATTTTTATATTTAAAATTTATTTATTTATTTTTAAACACCATTTAAACACTAAATATGTCGTAAATACCAAACGATCTTAGAAAAATCCCAAATTTTTCCTGGATGTCCCCTGCCATCCACATAGTCCCCTGTAATTTTTCCAGAACCAAAATCTTCTTTTACATGCCATTTTCACTAAAACCGAACTAGAAAACCCTAGAACTCGTATAACCGAAAAGCCTACTTAGACTTCTCCAACGGACCTCAAATTTTTTGTGTGACTTATAAATGATATAAAAAGCTTATCTGAAAGTTTCCAGAATTTTTCATGATATTTAACTATTTTTCACCATTTTTGGCCAAAACCAAGCATTAAATTCACCAAATATTCATCCTTTATCCAAAAATTACCAAAAATTTGCAGAACTCTTATTTTCATGTGTAGAACATCCCTGTAAAATTTCATGACCTAACTCTAAACCATCAACAATCTGTCCCAAAACACATACACCGAACATAAACCGAATATACCTTTCGTTTTCCGCCACTACAAGCTACAAACTCGTCTTTCCGCCTTATCTATCACTAAACACAGAGCCTACAAACAACATACCACAATACCAAGCAAGTTACACTCACGATCAAGCCATTTCTTTCATGGTTTCGGTTATGATTCCAAAAACAAAGATTTAACCGTAAAAATTCGTTTTTGATTCGTTTAACTCCTTTCTTGGACCAAGATCCCTTGTATAACCCGTATACATCACTTGATCATGCAAGAATCGGTTTTCATCTTTGAAACCTCATTTTCTTGCAAACAAACTCAAGAAACGAAGATGGAAACGTGATTAACTCGGTTTTTACGTCGGTTTTCTTGCTCCAAATCTCGGTTTTTAGTTGATATTGTGGAAGGAAGATGGAGATTGTTGCCATGTTGCTTACAAAAAAAGAATGAAATGAATGGGTATTACCCATTAAGTCCGATCGGAAATGTGAAGGGGTGGGGTGGGACCCACCTCTTCATTCTTAGCCACATGTTCGGATATCGGAGATCTGGATAATGTTTTGGATAATCTGTTTCAGTTCGTTTTTCGGTTAAATGTCTAATTCGGCTTAAAACGAGGCTAAAACGGTCGTTTTTCGGCTTAAAAATGAAATTTATATAAAACCGATTTAAAAACTTTAAAAACTTAAACCATGACATTTATTAACTTAAAACATCATATCATTAATTATCGCGCATCTTTTTCGGCTTGATCGATCATCTCTTGCTCGGTTTGGTATTAAAGGTTTCGTTTAATGTACCGACGTACCATTAAATCGAAATCCTTTTTCTGTGCCGTACTTTACTTATCCCGAAGCATTAATGCTTCGTAACATCACTAAATGTTATAGATATCGTCTATAATTGAACCCTCGATTCGTTCGGGTTTCAATAACTATCGATCGATTAATCGCATATTCAATACGATGAATTATACATTCACGTACAATCAATACAGTGAACCATGTATTCTCGTATAATTACCATGGTAACTCATGTACCCTACATTAAATATGACGTAGCTATTGTCTACCGGTTAGGGTATACCGGGTTTCGTCGGAATCGTTACATTCTCCCCCCGTTAAGAAATTTCGTCCTCGAAATTTTACACGTCCACTATCCCCTTCCGAGGGAAAGGTGGGGGGTTTTTCCTTCAGAATTCACCCTCGCGTTACCAGGTATAATCTGGTCCTCGCTGTGAATTTCACTTAATCTTAATCAATAAAGCTTGGTGTGTCCAAACTGTTTAGTTTTCCCGTCTACTATCTCTACGGAATTATTTATGATATCAGGCATGTTTTCTATGAGTACCTCCTTTACTGGTACTTTCGTTGCCTCATCGCTTAGGTACTTTTCAATCCGTATACATGGCAAAGCATCATGTATAGTACTTAGCCCCTGGAGTACTTTAATCGATAAACTAAATGACCAATCATGGAGATAGTCTCATGAGGTCCAATATATTAAGGAGCTATTTTCGGTTTTGCCAAACCTCATATCACCTCTCTAAGGTGATGCCTTAAAAATACCTTGTCACTTCTTTCCAGCGACAATGGTTTCCTTTGAATGTTGGCATAAATCCTTTGCCAATCTCGCGCTGCTTTCAACTTATCTTAAGTATTATAAATCCGATTGGTTGTTTCTCGAATCAATTCAAATCTTATGGCTTGATCGACGCCCATTTTCAATTTAACAAATTGGTGATAACTACTTCACCCATAGAAAGCTTCAAGCTCTCGATGCTTCCTTCCCCTCCATCCAATAATGGAAGTACGATGACTATTTCGATCTGAGATAATTGAAAATGGTACTCCACGACGAGATACCATTTCACCATCATGAATTTGGGCGAGAATTCATTGTGGTAATCGACATGGATTGGGATGAAATGCGAGGATTGGTTAATCGATCCGCGATTACCCAATTTACCTCATGCCTTTGATATATCTTTGGAATTTGCGTCCTGAAACCCATTGTAATTTATTCCCACTATCATTGGCGAATTTTCTGTCGTTGTGGCGTTCCCAAGGGTTTTCGGTATGCAGCCTTATCTCTTGCATAACTTAAATGTTCACCAACATACGTAACCATAACTTTCTCAAAACTCGGCCAATAATAAAATTCTTTCAGATATTCGTATCATCAATAGTCTAATCCGATCCCGGATGTATGGAATATTTCGATCTATGCGCTTCGTCCATGATTAATTCACGAAGGTCATGGAGGGTCGGGATCCAAAGCCAATTTTTGAAATAGAGAATTTCGTCCACGTGCTGTTCGAAATTCTTCTCGTTGCCGTAAAGTCTCTCCTTTTCCAATTGTTCCTCTTTTAACGCCTCACTTTGAGCGACTCGAATCAGGTCAGAAAGGTTCGACTGGACTATCATCCCCAGCGCTCGCACTCGCAATGGCTTAATCCGATATTTCCTACTCAAGGCATCGGCTACGACGTTAGCCTTGCCGGGGTGATAACGGATGTCACAGTCATAATCGCTTAACAACTCGACCCATCTTCGATGAATATGAGACTGCGGTCTCTTATCATCTATAAAATTTGTACATTTGCGTCGTACAAAGGATTATGAGTTGGGTAATGCTAAAATTTCTTTAATAACTGGCTGATAGTCTCCGGCTAGTCCTAAAATTGGCGCGTTTCCTTTGGCGCCTTGGGTGACTGCCAATTTTAATGGTTTCTATCTTATTTGAATCTATGTGAAATCCTTGTTGCTTTACAACATGACCAAGGGATTAAGCTTTCTTTATTTAAATTCACATTTCGAAAACTTCGCGTATAGCTCCTCTTGCTTTAACACTTCCACAATTTTCCTTAACCGTCTTTCGTGCTCTTCTTTACGTTGCGAATATATCAAAATATCATCAATGAATGCTATGACAAATTTGTCAAAATAAAGTTTACCGACTCGGTTCATGAGTTCCCTGAACACTACCGGCGCATTTGTTAGCCCGAACGGCATAAATAAGAATTCATAATGGCCGTAACGAGTCCGAAACGCTGTTGTTGCAACGTCCTCATCTTGGATTTTCTTCATTTGGTGATAACTATATCTAAGATCAATTTTCTAAAAATAAATTGCCCCTTGCAGTTGGTTAAACAGATCATCCACTTCGAAGAAGTGAATACCTATTCTTGATCGTCACTTTATGCAATTCTCTCTAATCAATACATATCCTAACACTTCCGTCCTTCATTTCCCAAATATCACTGGTGCACCCCATGGTGACTAACTAGGTCGTATGAAACCTTATCCAATAATTCTTGCATTTCAGTTGGTGCAAGTCGGTAAGGTGCTTTAGCAACAAGGCCAGCTTGAGGCATTAAATCGATTCTGAATTCGACCTGTCGGGTTGGCGGTAATCCAGGAAGTTCTTCTGGGAAAACTTCTGGATATTTAAGTATCACCGAAACATCTTCTATATGTTTTCTTTTAAATACTTTGGCAATCACGTTTGTTGAATACACCACGTCTTCTTGTCGTAAATATTATAACATCTCAAGATGAGATTAGAGTGGTAACATAATACCATACACTTTTCTCTGTATCTAATCGCCTTATCGTCCGAAAGAGAGCTTCTAATCATCTTCTTTTCATATTTGATTGCAGCTTCATGTTGAGTTAGCCAATCCATGTTAACTGTTACGTCAAAACTTCTTAACTTTACTGGTCGTAGGTCAATAAGGAAAGGTTAATCGTTCAGAATAATAGGACAATTCCGAACAATTTAGTTAACCATTAGGGGTTTACTGTTAGCGATTCTACAGTATAGGGTTCTATAGTTTCACTAATCGGTATCTTTCCAAATGATATGTGGTTAACAGGAACTAACTTCTATCGACGACCGTAAAAACATCACTGAAGCCTATTGATTTAAAACTACAACATACTTAATACTACCTTTGGATCATGACGTGCTTTATTTGAATTACTCACAAAAGCACGGCTCCTTGCTTGATCAGAGGTTGATGCTTGTCATGAGGTTCATCTTCCACGACACCTTGGTTCAACTTTGGGCAATTTCTCTTGAAACGTTCTGTACTGCCACATTCATAGCAAGTACAACTGTTTGGCATAATTTGATTTCTTTGGATGGATTGTTATTGAAGTTGTTGGGTTCGGAGTGGTTGTACATGAATGGGTTGGGGTTGCCGGTTCACATGGCTTCAATTGGTTCTACAAATGGGGCATTACGTCCATCTTTACCACACATGTGGCCTACTATCACTCGACATTCTTCTTCCTGCCGATAACCATATTTTCCACAGTTAGGGAAGGACCCTTCATGTGGTTCATGTTTTCACACCAGAACTAGTCTTAGTATAATTCTGGGTTGTAGGACATACCTACTTATTCAAAGCCTATCTTGCACTTTACCTTTATCATTTCTCTTTTTTTAACACTCGACGTCTCACCTAACGTCCTTCCAGTCCGCTTCCCATAGAGTTAAATATATCAATGCTGGCTTGTGACACAACCCTTCCAAAGGTTGTATATTTTACAGGGTTGACTATACTCCTTATCGATGGAGTTAGTCCCCAATATAGCGCTCACTTCGCTTAGTTTCAGAAGTAATTAGCCATGTTACCAGACATGACAATTCCTTCAAACTATTAGCGTGTTCTAAGTGATCAGCACACAACATTTCTATCTTTCATAGCTCAGTTCCCAATCTCTGAACTTAATTACTCGAATAAAAGTGCTCTAGCACAAGAATTTTAAATCCTGACCATATCATCTGAGCAATAATTTTCTAACTATAATTTTGTACCATCGTGTTCCATCACGATACAACATAATCTACCAACATATCTGTAGCATATTTCACTACACAATGTTCTAGACTCTTACCAATATCCTTAACCATTTCGATCTTTTCTCTCCACTCGCTAATCTATTCCTCCCTTTACCATCAATAAACTATTAATAATCCCCTTAACACAAACAACAAACATATCCTTCATACCGGATCTAATTCATTACGACTACTATTCATGTTTAGTTTATAACTAATACTTGTAGTCATAATAGTATTCGGTGGGACATTAACACTCTTATTAATAACACTAAGAATTGAAATATTCATAATCATGTGATTGCTCGATCTATAAGTCTGCGATCACATTTGCATCAACACTAGCAGTGATCTGTGATACGACATTCGGTATCATCATCTGCTATCTTTGAGCAATCAACTGAATCATATCAATCTCCATCATTGGAGTTACTCTTTTATGTCATTCTGTCGTACTCATCCCGTACGCAGTAATCAATACTAATCTCACCGTATAACTCGTTACCAGTTCAATCATAACAGCAGGTACACATACACACAAAATATTATCATACATATTACACATACCAGTATCTAGTATATATGTCCCACAAGTATAATAACATACGAACTTAACCTGACGTCGGTTAACGTTTAAATATGTATCATAACCCTTGTCACCAACTGACATATAGGTCATTCTCAACAAAGATTAATGTTTAATATGCTTGATTTCAATATCCTTCTGCATGTCAGCATAACCGATACATGCTCACCGTGAGCACCAAACGATTACATACCACGGAGTTATAATATCCGTGTCCATTCGTATATTCGGCATACACGGTATACCACCTACGAACGAACAACCAACCATGCTATAATGATTCCAACACCTCTTTGTGTATGGGTAATCATTCTATTCGAGTATACATGGGTATAGGCATCTAACGGATGTAAGGTTAGCATAGGGAGTTGCAAGGTTCAAGGTGATCGCGCACATGGGTTACCTTCAAATATTATCAATTACTATTATGGGAAATTCTATCACTTGCTCAGTCAATGTCCTCAGGCGTTCTAGGTTCACTAAAATCGGTAATTCTCGATCTGGAGGTGGTATGTCTCATATGTTTGAGAGTGAGCAATACATATATATATTTCTATATATTATTTTTGTCTGCTCATTTATTATCCATTTTATTATTATTATTTTTTTTTTATTTTAATGGAACAAGAATGGGTTCAGGTACGGATCCATCCGTACGTAAGGGTCGGCGGTTCGGGTGAACATAAGGGGTTATTAGGATATACGGTACCGGTGTTGGTAGGGTAAGGGATTTATCACTTTTGGTTGGGAGTGACGGTTACTAGATATTTCTGGTTAATGTCAAACGGGAAATCTAACTTGGTACTATCATAACTATGGCCCGATAAGTCAGACTCATTATCAACCGATGCTCTAGGAATTTCAGCATCCTCGGTACTTTTATTATTTCATCCCCCCGGTTCCTTATCCGGGTCCTATTTCTCAATACATGTACCCACAAGATACGTACATATATATATATACACATTAGCACGTATAAATAATATTATATACTTTACACATATGTTGCCATTTTTACCTATTAATGTACCCCGTGACTTCCCCTGAATTCCCTCGTGCGGACAAGTCTGTTATTATGTTCCGGACCATAATAACTCACTTGTCCATCCAAGTTCATCCAGACCTCGTCACTATAAATTATTAGTTGATATTCAAATCCTATAATACTTGAGCTACTGGTTATATTTTAGGTATCTTTTAAAGACATCCTAATTCTTTTATAACCAATGGCTCTGATACCAAATTCTGTAACACCCCGTAACCGCAGCGGAAACGTAAACGGGATGCAACAGACACCTCTGATATCAACCACATTGTTTATAAAGAAAATTGAATGCATTAATAATACTTCAAATTACATTATCTTGTATTCCATTACCGTCTAGGTGATACACACATCATACAATACGATACATAATTCTATTTATTATAATGTATCCTAACATCCCGCACGCAAGTCTTACACACATCAAGCACTTAGCACATAAGCAATCACTTCATCTTAGTTGTACCTGAAAAGCATGTGAGAAAACGGGTCAACTACGAATAGTTGGTGAGTTTCACAATTTGAGTAAACCATGATAAATCCATATCAAAATATAATATTATCTGGGGACACAGTTAACCCAGTACTGTACTCATTCCGGGGGGCAATGTTAACCCAGAAACACGATGTAATTATGCTGAGCCCACAAGCGAAACCTCTGTCTGGGGACACTGTTAACCCAGTACAGTACTCATTCCGGGGACACTGTTAACCCAGAAACACTTCTAGGGACATCTGGGGACACTGTTAACCCAGTACTGTACCCATTCCGTACGATTCCCGTATAATCAAATATTTATAAATACACGCAAATCCATGCGTTCAGTATGTACTTAAACATTTCAATAGTAACATGCTTCCGCCCCGGGAAAATATTTCAAAACAATTCAAAAAAAAAGGGGCTCGTGAAACTCACCTTAGCACATGCAAGCAGGTAACAACTATCATTGTCAATTAACACGTCCAATATGTAATATGATTCCTACGATCGTTATTATACAATTATTGTTTATATAATCTTTAACCGTATCAACCGGTACATCTGGGGACACTGTTAACCCAGTACTGTACCCGTTCCGGGGGCAATGTTAACCCAGAAAACTTCTCCGGACTCAGATTGTGATGTCGTTTAGAGTTCAACAGTCAAAATTTCTGATAGTTTGTTTTTCTCGTTTTGCGTGCCTAGCACGGTTACCCGTTTTTACGTTTCAAAAATGAGTTTGGTCACACACGACCCGAGAGTAGTGGTTGACTTATAATTTAATTAAAGATGTGAAATTTGAGCTCGGTTTAGACGCCCCGATTGGCCGCGGGACCCGTTTCCGTATTTGGCGTACCGGAAACTGTTAAATCGGTTAAAAACACCCAAATCATCCGAATTATTTCGGATGATTCTTTTTTACTTGTTTAATTCAATTATATGAAAATAGTTCATTTTTATGGTTTTTTTTATACACCAGTCAGCTCGCTTAAGCTAACTTCACCGGTTTACGCGTTTTAACTTTAAAAGTTTGATAATTAGCACAAATAATTATCCGTTTAACCTCGGATCTTGAAATTTTGCACAAATAACATTTTGACAGTGAAGAAATTTATAGAAATATTTCAGAATTAATTTTTATATTTAAAATTTATTTATCTATTTTTAAACACCATTTAAACACTAAATATGTCGTAAATACCAAACGATCTTAGAAAAATCCCAAATTTTTCCTGGATGTCCCCTGCCATCCACATAGTCCCCTGTAATATTTCCAGAACCAAAATCTTCTTTTACATGCCATTTTCACTAAAACCGAGCTAGAAAACCCTAGAACTCGTATAACCGAAAAGCCTACTTAGACTTCTCCAACGGACCTCAAATTTTGTGTGTGACTTATAAATGATATAAAAATCTTATCTGCAATTTTCCAGAATTTTTCATGATATTTAACTATTTTTCACCATTTTTGGCCAAAACCGAGCATTAAATTCACCAAATATTCATCCTTTATCCAAAAATTACCAAAAGTTCACAGAACTCTTATTTTCATGTGTAGAACATCCCTGTAAAATTTCATGACCTAACTCTAAACCATCAACAATCTGTCCCAAAACACATACACCGAACATAAACCGAATATACCTTTCGTTTTCCGCCACTACAAGCTATAAACTCGTCTTTCCGCCTTATCTATCACTAAACACAGAGCCTACAAACAACATACCACAATACCAAGCAAGTTACACTCACGATCAAGCCATTTCTTTCATGGTTTCGGTTATGATTCCAAAAACAAAGATTTAACCGTAAAAATTCGTTTTTGATTCGTTTAACTCCTTTCTTGGACCAAGATTCCTTGTATAACCCGTATACATCACTTGATCATGCAAGAATCGGTTTTCATCTTTGAAACCTCATTTTCTTGCAAACAAACTCAAGAAACGAAGATGGAAACGTGATTAACTCGGTTTTTACGTCGGTTTTCTTGCTCCAAATCTCGGTTTTTAGTTGATATTGTGGAAGGAAGATGGAGATTGTTGCCATGTTGCTTACAAAAAAAGAATGAAATGAATGGGTATTACCCATTAAGTCCGTTCGGAAATGTGAAGGGGTGGGGTGGGACCCACCTCTTCATTCTTAGCCACATGTTCGGATATCGGAGATCTGGAAAATGTTTTGGATAATCTGTTTCAGTTCGTTTTTCGGTTAAATGTCTAATTCGGCTTAAAACGAGACTAAACCGGTCGTTTTTCGGCTTAAAAATGAAATTTATATAAAACCGATTTAAAAAATTTAAAAACTTAAACCATGACATTTATTAACTTAAAACATCATATCATTAATTATCGCGCATCTTTTTCGGCTTGATCGACCATCTCTTGCTCGGTTTGGTATTAAAGGTTTCGTTTAATGTACCGACGTACCATTAAATCGAAATCCTTTTTCTGTGCCGTACTTTACTTATCCCGAAGCATTAATGCTTCGTAACATCACTAAATGTTATAGATATCGTCTATAATTGAACCCTCGATTCGTTCGGGTTTCAATAACTATCGATCGATTAATCGCATATTCAATACGATGAATTATACATTCACGTACAATCAATACATTGAACCATGTATTCTCGTATAATTACCATGGTAACTCATGTACCCGACATTAAATATGACGTAACTATTGTCTACCGGTTAGGGTATACCGGGTTTCGTCGGAATCGTTACAAAACCCTAACTTGAATCAGCCCTCTAATTCCGACTCGGTAAGCAACATTAATGTGTTTTCCGATCACGATTAGACTATAATGGGCTTTGATTATGTATTTGATTACTTATATCTTGTTTATGTGTTTAGGTTATAAACTTGTCGAAGAAAAGGTTCTTGATGATTTCTCTCTCTTTCTTCTTCATTTTTATACCTTGAAATTACTCGAAGTACTGAACTTTATGACTAATTTCACTTTGAATATGTTTGATTGTGATGTTCAGATATGGCAGAAGAAGAACAGCCCAAGTACTTCTTTGAAAAGAAACATAATATGTGTGCACTTCTACAAGTCACACCTGAAAATGAGCCGGTGGCACCAATGATTACATGGATGGCTTGATCAAATGTCAGTTTTGCCTTTACTGAAAGTCCTGTTATCTACAGAAATTACTCACTTGATTTCTGGAGATCTGCAACACTTGTGGATGACATAAATGGCCGACGAATTGAAGCCTTTGTTGCTGGCCATGAGATACATGTGACTGAAAGGATGATCAGAAAATGTTTGCGGTTGAACGATGATGACCATAACCATATAGACTTCAATACAGCACACCTGATGAGAATATTTGAAGAGACGATGGGTTATCAGGGAACTGTACATGATGGACAGTTTCAAAAGGGGATGTTTCCAATGATGTATAGATTCCTCATTCATCATCTGATACAGGGGTTTGCACCATGAAAAGGATCATGGACTCTCATGAGTCATGATTTGGCAAATGCTACTGTTGGGATTATGTTTGATCTACCCTTCAATTTTTCAAAAATGATATTTGAAGGATTAGTATCAAACTTGAAGAAGGCAGAGAAGGACAGGTTCTTACAATATCCAAGGTTCCTGCAGATATTCTTTAACAGAGAATTACAAGATCTACCCACTATGGGAATTACACACCTACTGCAGAACCCTGACACTTACAAGAGAATTAAGAATCCAGGTGTTGCCAATCAATTCAATGCTGAAGCTCCATTTGAGATATTTCCATGGTTGTTGAACCAAGACTTGGAAGTTATGCCAGTTCCTGAGTTATGCTCAAAGGAGGAAGGAGGAGATGATGTTTTGAGTGATGATGATGACTCAGATGATGGAGATGATAATGTTGATGGAGATGAAGGAGGAGAGGGGGTAGCTATGGAAGATCAGGGGGAGCAACTTGAGCAAATTATACCAACCAATTATACCATCACACATTGACCAACCTATTCCAACACCACCACAGTCACCACCACACATTGACCAACCAATTATACCATCACCACCACAAACTCCACCACACCAAATCACTCACACACCACCTCAAACCCTACCCATAAGCCAACCAGAAACTTCAACACATACATCCCCAACACCACAAACACCACAAACACCACCAACAACAAGTCCGATTCGCACTAATCCATTCATTTCAAGCCCACCTCATACACAATCACCACCACCATCCATTTTCCAAACTCACACCACAGAACAACCTGAATTTGAACCTTTCTCTACATCACCACCTACAACTCCACATACAGACCCCTTTCAAGGAAATTTGGACTTAATGTTAGAAAATGCTGAGTTGAGAAGACGAAATGAGGAGGTGACAAATGAAAATGCAGAATTGAGAAGAAGAAATGAGGAGGTGACTGATGAAAATGTGATGTTGATTGAGAAGTTAGTACAAGCTGAATTGAGAATCAAATACCTGGTGCAGGAGGTTGAGAAGACCTCAGCTGCCCCAAAACAGGGGGATAATGAATCTATGCCAACTGTCTCTACTGAGAATATTGAAGAAACTGCAACAGTTGTGGAGACTGCTGATAGTTTGAAGTTGATTATGATTGATTATGATGATGGTATAGAAGAGTAGTGTAGAGAGGAGAGCTGAAGATGATGAATATGAGAGTGACAGATCAGATGTTGGAGAGCAAGATTATGATTACATTGATGAGCAGAATGTTGAGAAAGTGGATGAGATTGAAAAGATAAATGATGAGGAGAATGTAGCTGCTACTGATATGGCTACTGGTGACATTCAAACTGGTTTAGAGACTGAAGAGTTGAATGAAAAGAATACTACTACTGAGGAGCCTATAATTCAAACTGAACAACCTGAATGCTCCAAGACTGTAGAATATGATGAGGAGATGGATGAGCTTGAAAGAGACATTGACAATTTCCCTCCAGAGAGTGAAGAAGAATTAAAGAAAAGACTGGACAAGGGAAAAGCAAAAGTAATAGAAGAAGAGCCTATCAAGACATATCCTGAAAAAGATGTGGCTTTTAAAGATGATGATAACCAATGCTGAAGCCTAAGAGAACAGGAGAATATCTTGAGAGAAACAACAGATAGAGAGATATTGGCTCAATCCATGACTCCTGAAGAAATAGCAGAACAGGAGATCTTGACCAAACAAGCCAAACTTGCAAAAGAAATTTTTGATGATGTGGCTGATCAAGAATCAATTGAGACCTTGATTATGATGAACAGAGCTGAGGAAGCTGACAACTCCCTAGCTATGGTGGTCAACATGTTTCAATCCCAGAATCAACAAGAAAGAAAGTCAAATGAAACTGCTGAACCTGCCAATTTGAATACTGATGTCATGATTGAAGAAGAAATTGGTGAGTCCATTGCTTCAGTGGCTGCCAAGAAATGGACTGAGCAAGTAAAAGAAGATCTGAAGAAGAATCCTACAGACAGCTGGTGAGAAAGGGTGAATGTTCCTGAGCCTCATGAAACACTTAATCAGAAAAGAAAGACTTTCAAAGATTCATGAAGAATTTGCTGAAAAAGTCAATAGGTTTGCCAAGACCTACATGAGGAGAAAGAGGACAGATGAGCAGGCTGAGCATGAAAGAGCTGCTAAGATGATTCTTGTTGAAACACCAGAAGATGATGCTAGTCCTATGAGGGCTGAAGCTAGTTTTATAAGGGCTGTCCCACTACAAACCTTGCAACCAGGTGAAAAAGTTCAAGGTGTCCCTGATGCACCAACCAGAAGTGAACCAGATCATCCACCTTCTGATGAACCAAAGATTGATGCAATGAATGATTTAACTGAAGGAGAGGATGAGTCTGAGGATTCAGATGATGATAATGATGACCCTGAAAATGATCAAGAGAAAAGTGTAAAAGCTGCTAATGTTGTGTCCCCACAATTGGTAATGACTGATGAACAGAGGGCAAACATTGAATTGAGTATGAGAGAAGCTAAGAAGAGTCATCCTTTTGTTGTTAAATTGAGAAGATATGGAATAAGTTTTGACTCATTGGCTGATCTTGATGATGATCAATTGCAGAAGAGATTTGACAAAGAGAGATGCCTTGAAGAAAAAGATGGAAGAGAAAAACAGAGAAATTCAAAAATACAGGGATTATCTCAAAAGGCATAACTATTCTGAAAAAGATCTGTCTCATTATAACTTTGACCAACTTCAAGATTTATACAACAGTGAGAGAGAGAAGGTCATTGAAAAGTGTGTAAAAGAAAATGAGAAACTTGAAAAGACAGAAGCTTTGAAGAAAAATGTCACACCCCGACTAGGTAGTTGCGGAAGCGTAATACGGGAATGTAACAGATAACACTGGTATCAACAACATTGTTTATAAAGAAATTCAACAACTAATTTACATCATATTACATGGGTTGGTACTATGTTTACAAACTAGATGAGAATCACATAACTGGTTTACGAGCTTTTTATTTAATATTATATGTCAGCGTCTATTCACAGCTATTCAACTCTCCTTCTAACACCAATCATGTAAGCAATTCATTCCACTTTCGCTTTACCTGAAAAGCGTGTTAAAACTGGTCAACTACGTCTAGTTGGTGAGTTTCAAGTTTCACGAGTATCAACGAAATCAGTATACGAGTTCGTAAATTTTACAGTGTGTATGTATACATGTATGTGTATGATGTATTATCCTAAGCCACAAGTGAAACCGAAATGAGCTAAAACACATGGCCACCCCTGCCCATGCACTCCCGTTGGCATTTAACAGCCACTTTGCCCCAAGTATGTACTATGTCTAACACCACATAGCAGTATGTAATAAGTTTAAATGACAATGTGCAACTGGGTTAACATGTTCCGGCATACCCCACCGGCTCTGTCAGTTGGGTTTGTCAAACCGATAGTACTATCCACACGTCACCGGCACGAAGTTAATCACTTGTGTTAGTGGGGACTTGTCAAGTGTTAGTACTTAAATAATCCACATCATCACACGTTTTCAAGTATATAAGTATATGTAAACATGCTTTTCACCCCAAAAGTTCGTAAAACAGTTTAGAAAGTGGGGGTCGTGAAACTCACCTTATCGTAGTTCGCACATAAATTATGTATCAATAAGTCAGGTGCCTCGCTTATAGCCTGATTCCTATAAACGGTATCGTATCGTTAATACTAGTACAATGTTCAAGCTAAGTCGGGCTGTATAGATAATCTGGGTATAGCTGTTAAGCCCAGAACATGACCATAGTCTTAGATTGTGACGTTGTATACTATGAAATGTTAAAAACTGGATTTGTCTCAGTTTCACCGTTTCCCGAGCCTAGCCAAGTTGATTGTTTATACGTTTCGGGATTAGGTAAGATCACATAAACTTAAGTAAATATATTGATTGATAAAATGATTTGATTTATTAAAGAATTTTAAGGTTTCGGTATCTGGTTTGATCGCAGGGTTCGTTTTCGTTTTCACACGGGTTTGATTATACAAAACGCGTACAATCCACCCGAATTGTCCGGAATTCTCGTAAAAAGTTCTTTTTATCAATATCATTCAAAAATATGATATTTGACCACTTTTGACATTTTGACATACCAGTCAGTCCGTTAAACACAAAACTGTCGGTTTCGTTAAAACAATTATAATTTAAATCTTTGATTAATCATAACTAAATATGTACTTATACATAAATTATGTAAATTTTTGTAAAAATACATTAAGACATGGATAAGTTTATAAAAATATTTTCAGAAATTTTATGATTAATTATTTACTTATAAAAATTCATTTAATAGGTTATAATCGTGTAATAAATGGCCCGTTTATATCAAACGACCTCCGAAAAATCCAATAATTTTTACAAATGGCCTCAATGTTATTACATAGCCCCTGCAAAATCTCCAGAACCTAACTCTTTTGACAAAATGCCTTTTTTGCGTTTTTCGGCTGTTAAGATTCCGTTAAACCATAATTGCACAAACCATACTTAGGCATTTCCAATGATCCCCAAACTTTACCAGTGATCATACCAACACATATTAATCTCCAAAGCCAAGTTTCATAATTTTTCAATATGTTTAGCTATTTTTCCCAAATAAACGCTCATAACGGAAATAAATTCACCAAATATTCTCCGTTTATCGAAAAATTACCAAATTTGAACAGGGACTCATTTATATGATCCCTAATGTCCTTGAAAGTTTCCACAAGCTAACAACAAGCACGTCACAACCTAATACTAAACAACCCTTAAACGAGTGTTACAGTTTTACCTTGTCGGTTTTCGATGAGGTTTGCTAGCTTAAACGACTCTCCGGGTCTCGGGTTTCAAACTCAGTTTATCTACATATCATATAACATCAAAACAAGCATAAATCATCCATGTGATAGCACTTGATAATTAGGGTTTCGGTTTTGGGTTCAAACCGAACTTTCTAACCGTAAAAACGTTGTATTCATGTTCTAATACGCGTTTTTGACCAAAAAAGTATATGTTCCTGGTTTGTAAACATGTTTAACATCAAAACATGGTTTTACTTGATTTTTATGGTTTTTGGATGGTTAAACATGTTTAAAACTAATCAAGGATTAATTTTTCATGGTTAAACTATGTTAATCATGGTTAAAAATCAAGGAAAAATCACTTTTTACCTTAGGGTTTTTGATGAAGAAGAGTATGTCTGCTTATTTCTGGAAATTTTTCTTTGTAAATATCTTCTTAATATTTTTTAATATAAAAGATACTAGAAGGGGGTGGGCTGTCCCCTTTTGCGGCCGCAAGCTTATAAGGGCCCATTGGGCCTCCTTTTGGCCCAATGGTGCCTCGGTTTTCGTGCCGCGCGTAAAAGTCGGTTCAAAATTTAGTTCGGGTTTGGTTTTTCGCAAGAAAACTAGTTCGAGTGCGAAAACCAGCGGGAAAACGAGTGTTTTTCAGCCTAGTTTTGTAAAATAAGAAAAACGTACTGACTCGTTGTAAAATTCCAAAATATTTTCACGGATTGCTTTGAACATGTCATATAAGTGTTTTATAAATCTTTTTCGGCTTAACGGATGCTACAATGCTCGTTTTAATATTAACGATTGTGTTTAAGCTTATAGCGTATCGATAAACGAAACCTTTTTCGTTTAAAGAGTTTTAAACGTACTGGGGCCTAAATATCAATATGTTAGCCTCTATAATATATATATAACTCGTATATGACCCCTCAGTATGTATACGAGTCATAGTTAGTATCGGTCGGTTACTCGTTTAAGCACTACGAATTAACCGATTTATCGTTTACTTGTTACGTAATGAATATAGTATACCTCGTTTTGTCATGAATGTCACATTCTCCCCCCGTTAAGAAATTTCGTCCTCGAAATTTAATGTGTCATCGCTTTTCTTTTTTAGGGAACAGGTGTGGGTATTTCTTTCGGAATTCGTCCTTTCGTTCCCAAGTATATTCGGGTCCTTGTTTTGAATTCCACCGAACTTTTACCAATGAAATTTTGTTGTGTCGTAACTGTTTGGTTTTCCCGTCTACAATTTATACTGGTTCCTCTACGAAGTTGAGCTTTTCGTTGATCTGAACATCTTCCAGTGGTACTATTGTCGTTTCATCAGTCAAACACTTTTTCAGATTCGATACATGAAACCCCCTTCCATGGCGATACTTTTAAGAACACCTTATCACCTATTTCAAAAGATAACGGTTTTCTGCGAACATCAGCATAACTCTTTTGTCGGTCGCGGGCAGCTTTCAATTTTTGCTTAATCTGGTGAATCTTATCGGTGGTTTCATGAATTAAATCTGACCTTGAAATTTGGGTATCACCCACTTCCGTCCAACATAGTGGTGATCTACATTTTCGCCCATATAGAGCTTCATAAGGTGCTGCTTGTATACTACTGTGATAACTGTTATTGTAAGAGAATTCAATGAGCGGGAGGTGTTGATCCCAATTCCCTTTGAAGTCCAGTACACAAGCACGAAGTAAATCTTCTAAGGTTTGGATGGTTCGTTCGGATTCACCATCGGTTTGGGGATGGTAAGCCGTACTTAGGTCGATTCGGGTTCCCAAGGCTTCTTATACTGCTTGCCAGAAATGTGAAGTAAAGTGACTGTCTCGATCTGAAATAATCGAAAGAGGTACTCCATGTCGGGATACAATTTCATCGATGTAAATTTGAGCGAGTTTTTCGGTGGTGTAGTTGTTACGGATGGGAATAAAGTGTGCGGATTTGGTTAATCGGTCAACAATTACCCAGATAGCATTGTGTCCTCGGGAGGTTTTAGGAAGGTGCGTCACAAAGTCCATGGTAATTTGTCCCCATTTCCATTGTGGGATTTCAGGTTGTTGTAACATTCCCGAAGGTTTTTGATATTCCGCCTTCACCCTTGCACATGTTGCACATTTACTTACATACACGGCTATATCCTTTTTCATGCCAGGCCACCAGTAAAATTCTTTAACATCTTTATACATCTTATCAGTACCTGGATGAATAGAATATTTGGATTTGTGTGCTTCATCAAGAATAAGCTCGCGGAGTTTATGAAGTGTAGGAATCCACACCCGGTTTTTATAATAGAATCTTTCATCAATTTTCTTCTCAAAATTCTTTTCGTTCCCATGTAGTTCTTCCTTCTCTAACTGATATGCTTTTAAGGCTTCGTCTTGTGCAACACAAACTTGTTCGGTTAGGCTACTTTGAACAATCATTCCGAGTGCTCGTACCCTTAATGGTTTGACTCTGTCTTTTCGGCTTAAAGCATCAGCTACTACGTTGGCCTTACCCGGATGGTATTTAATCTCACAATCATAATCATTTAACAGTTCTACCCATCTCCTTTGTCTCATGTTTAGCTCTTTCTGATCAAATATGTGTTGTAGGCTTTTGTGATCAGTATAGATGGTACATTTGGTGCCATACAAGTAATGTCTCCAAATCTTCAATGCAAAGATAACTGCTCCCAATTCCAAATCATGGGTCGTATAATTCTTTTCATGTACTTTTAATTGTCGGGAAGCATATGCTATTACTTTCTTTCTTTGCATCAGTACGCATCCTAAACCTTTACGAGATGCGTCACAATATACCACCAATTCATCAGTTCCATCTGGAAGGCTTAATATTGGAGCCTCACATAACTTCTGTTTTAACGTTTGGAAGGCCATTTCTTGTTCTTCTCCCCATTCATACACTAGATCTTTTTGAGTTAAGAGGGTTAGAGTTTGGGCAATACTTGAAAAGTTTTTAATGAATCTTCTATAATACCCGGCTAGTCCTAAGAATTGGCGAATTTCTCTTGGTGACTTAGGCACTTGCCAATTCTTAATGGCCTTAATTTTACCGGGGTCGACATGGATTCCTTGTTGATTCACAATGTGTCCCAAAAACTGTACTTCTTGTAGCCAAAATTCACATTTGGACAACTTTGCGTATAACTTCTCTTGCCTCAATAATTCTAAGATTTCCCGCAAATGTTGTTCGTGTTCCTCCTTACTTCTCGAATATATCAAAATGTCATCGATAAACACTATCACAAACTTGTCAAGGTAAGGTTTGCAAACTCGGTTCATGAGGTCCATAAACACTGCAGGTGCATTTGTCAACCCAAACGGCATAACCAAAAATTCATAGTGACCATACCGAGTTCCAAAAGCTGTTTTTGGTACGACTTCTTCCTGAATTCTTACTTGGTGATAACCAGATCTAAGATCAATTTTTGAAAAATACTTCGCACCCTGGAGCTGATCAAACAAGTCATCAATTCGAGGTAAGGGGTATCTATTCTTTATAGTCACTTTATTCAATTCTCGGTAATCAATACACATTCGAAAACTCCCATCTTTCTTCTTTACAAATAACACTGGTGCTCCCCACGATGAGTAACTAGGGCGGATAAAACCCCTGTCCAGTAATTCTTGTAACTGGTTGGACAGTTCTTGCATTTCAGAAGGTGCAAGTCGATAAGGTGCCTTAGCAATGGGTGCTGCTCCTAGTATCAAGTCAATACGGAATTCAACTTGTCGGGTCGGTGGTAAACCTGGCAACTCATCGGGAAATACATCTGAATACTCGTGTACCACTGGGATGTTTTCCATTCGTTATTCCTCAGGTTTCTTAACTGTTACGCTCGGCAAGTATAATGTACAACCTTGGCGCAAATACTTTAATGCCTTAAGTTGGGATACGAGAGGCAATACCGTACCAGATTTCTCACCTTTAACAATCATAGCCTCATCATTCGGAAGAGGTATTCTAACAGTCTTATCCTTACAGACAATTTCAGCTTTATACTTAGATAGCCAGTCCATACCAACTATAACATCGAAACTTCCCAATTCCACTGGAAGTAAATCAATAAGGAATGGGTGGTCGTTTAGGATAAGGGAACGGTTTCGGACTATTCGGTTAACAAGTATAGACTTACCGTTAGCGAGTTCTATAGTATATGGTTTTGTTAGTTCACTAACCGGCATATTTTCTAAAGGTAAGAAGTTAACAGTTATGAAACTTCTATCGGCGCCTGTATCAAACAAAACTGAAGCATACTGACCCGAAACTAAGAATGTACCTGTCACCACATTCGGATCATGACGCGCTTCACCCGGTCCTAATACAAACGCGCGTCCCCTAGCTGCGTTGGAGGTTGATGCTTGTGCTTGGTTTTGCCTTCTCACTGCACCCTGGTTCAGATTGGGGCAGTATCTCCGAAAGTGTTCCGTACTGCCACATTCATAGCAGGCACGGAGGTTCGTGGTAGGTGGGTTTTGTTGGTTAAGTTGTGGGCGGGTTGGTTGAGGTCTAGATAGTTGAGTTGATTGCGGTGGACGGTTAACAGTGTTGGTGGGGGTTCTACAGTTGGGGGCATAGTGTCCCGTTCTTCCACACTTCTGACAAATGATCGGTTTGCAATCACCCACATGATGAAAGTTACATCTTCTGCACTTCGGTAACGTCCCTTTATAGGTCTCTTGTTTTACATTAGAACTGGTCATGGCATAACTTCGGGTATTCGGACGGGCCCGTTTGTTTTGAGGGTTTCCTTGCATCCTTGTCCCATAATCAATTCGTTTTAAACTTGTTGTTTCACCCGGCATCCTTATCACTCCACTTCTCATCAGATCAAAAGTAACGACACCCGTTTGAGATACTACACTTTCTAATGTTGGGTGGGCTACTGAATTCACTATACTTCTCACAGCAGGGGTCAGTCCCTAGATATAACGTTCAATTCGCTTCGCTTCCGGTGTAACTAACCACGGAACTAAGCGGGACAACCTTGATAATTAGGGTTTCGGTTTTGGGTTCAAACCGAACTTTCTAACCGTAAAAACGTTGTATTCATGTTCTAATCCGCGTTTTTGACCAAAAAAATATATGTTCCTGGTTTGTAAACATATTTAACATCAAAAAATGGTTTTACTTGATTTTTATGGTTTTTGGATGGTTAAACATGTTTAAAACTAATCAAGGATTAATTTTTCATGGTTAAACTATGTTAATCATGGTTAAAAATCAAGGAAAAATCACTATTTACCTTAGGGTTTTTGATGAAGCTTGATGAAGAAGAGTATGTCTGCTTATTTCTGGAAATTTTTCTTTATAAATATCTTCTTAATATTTTTTTATATAAAAGATACTAGAAGGGGGTTGGCTGTCCCCTTTTGCGGCCGCAAGCTTATAAGGGCCCATTGGGCCTCCTTTTGGCCCAATGGTGCCTCGGTTTTCGTGCCACGCTTAAAAGTCGGTCCAAAATTTAGTTCGGGTTTGGTTTTTCGCAAGAAAACTAGTTCGAGTGCGAAACCAGCGCGAAAACGAGTGTTTTCAGCCTAGTTTTGTAAAATAAGAAAAACGTACTTACTCGTTGTAAAATTCCAAAATATTTTCACGGATTGCTTAGAACATGTCATATAAGTGTTTTATAAATCTTTTTCGGCTTAACGGATGCTACAATGCTCGTTTTGATATTAACGATTGCGTTAAGCTTATAGCGTATCGATAAACGAAACCTTTTTCGTTTAAAGAGCTTTAAACGTACTGGGGCCTAAATATCAATATGTTAGCCTCTATAATATATATATAACTCGTATATGACCCCTCATAATTAGTATCGGTCGGTTACTCGTTTAAGCACTACGAAATAACCGATTTATCGTTTACTTGTTACGTAATGAATATAGTATACCTCGTTTTGTCACGAATGTCACAAAAAAGTTTGGAGGAATGTGTGGATACCTGCTGGAGAGATGTATGAAGCCTGAAATTGTTGAGAATCTGTCAAAAGAATCAGTAGTAAACTAGTATAATAAATTGAAGAGAAAAGAAAAGCTGAAAAGAGCTCAAACTGAAAGGTCTATCAAACAGGCTGAAGAAACTGATGAACCTCATGTTAAGAAAAGAAGAATTCAAACTTTGAGGGAGAAGACAAAAGAACAAGCCATATCAGTTGAAACCTCTACTCCTCAAGAAGTAAAGCCTGAACCTGAGGATGAACCATTTGTTCCTTGGGAGAATGAAGAGATGATCAACATTCTGAGGAACATAATGATCAAACAAAGGGGAATGAGTGAAGCAGACTTTAATGTCTTGGAAAAGGAGGATCTGAAAAACCTTTTCTATCTTCAAAAGAATGAATGGGAAAAAGCTTTAAGAGAAGGTGAGAACCCAAGATACTATGCAGATGGAAGATTTGTACCTGCTGGGTTGGCAAACACTCCTGCAATGGCAAAAATGTTACTAGAACTTAAAGAACATGGAGAAAATGTTGTTGAACTTGCCAATCTTCCAACTGAAATGGTAGAGGCCATCTACATAAAGTTTTTCAACTTAAGGCCTGGGAAACCAAATAAGTTTATTCCTTTCAGGCCTCCAATTTCAAGAAGATTTCCACAAGGTGGAAGAGGTCAAGGAGGAAGAGGTGAATCAAGAAGTTCTGCACAACAAAGAACAATAAGACCACAGTCTGATGTGGATCTTCCTAGAGAACTGTACTTTGATTCTGTTACTGAGTCCTTGAAGGTGATTATGGAGAGTAGACAATTGAGAGAGATTGTTGTTAGGAGTGACTTCCGTGAATATAATGAAGAATAAGTGGAAAGGATGGTCACTCTTAGACTGTATGATTATCGAAACAGAAACAAAATGGCAGGTAGACAGATGAATGATCTGTAAAAATTTTTGAATGAAAAAGCTGGCAAAGGGTTCAAATTCTTAAAGGAAAAGAGGAGCTGGAAATTGATTCAGCTTCACAAGTCAAGAAGGACAGAGAAACTAAGGAGAATGGACATTGCTGAGAGAGACTATCAAATGACTGTCAGAGATGAGAATCCATTGTCTAACATGAATACATGCATAAGTCTGGGAAGAAGAATGAGACGCCCCAACTACACAGTACAAAAGAATGGCATTATAGCTGAAATTGAGTACAAAAAGAATGCTGATCATTTTGTAATAAGAAACTCTGATGGAAAAATTCTGGGGATTATTAAGAAAGATGAAGACTTGACCTGCCTGCATGAAGAAGATTTAATGGATATAAGGGATTTGGCTATACCAGAAAGTCACACTCACTACCAAGCCCTTAATATCTTCAAAATGAAAGCTGCTTCTGAAATAGTCAATCGAAGACAAGCCGTTCATAATGCAAGAAAGAGACAAGATCAATAGAATAGGCTTTGTTTTGTAATGTCTTCGGACAGCCTTTGTATATGTAATTTGTTTATATTATTTGAATATGTAAATTTGACTTTGAATTTGTTGTGTATTTTTGACTAAGTGTAAGTAACCTTAGAAATGTTTTGGGTCAGCTGAGGTGTTCTAATCTAGGGGGAGATTGTTGAGTCAAACAATTGACCTAAGGGGGAGATTGTTGAGTCAAAGATTTGACCAAAATGAAGTACATGGAAGATTGGAATCTTCTCAACCTCCTCAGAATTAGCTAAGTATGGATCCGGGCACACCTTAGACCTCCGAGCAAGGTTTTACTTAGTCGGGTATGATATTTTGTCTATCGGGCAAGGTTAACATAAAATAGTCTTCTTTAGTGGATATCCGAGCAGGGTTTGCAAATTAGTACATTGCCGGGCAAGGTTCACTAGTTTATGTAAATCCGGGCAAGGTTCACTTTGTCAAGCAAATCTGTTCTTCATAGCCAAGTAAGGTTCTCTTCTGAGTAAGCTTTTGGCTAACCAAGTCCATGAAGCCAAGTAATTGGAAGACCGGGCAAGGTATTCATTAATAATATTGGTCCGAACATGCTTGAAGTGTAAATGGAATATCTCTAAGTAATATCGGGCAAGGTTCAACTCAGGCAAGGAATAGTACTCCCGAGTACACTTTGCTAATAAGTTATTTTATAACAAAGAGTTATAATGGACCATTGTAGAACAAGGTTGCTCGTAAGGGTTTGTCGGGCAAAGTCTGGCAAAGTCAAGAAGATTGAAGTCTACAAGTAAAGTCTACCCGGAAACTGATCCCGGGCACACTTCTATGTTACCAAGTCCTGAAGGATGGCAGAGTACACAGTGTACTCGGAATATGAAGATTGACGCAAAGCCTACCCGGAAGACTTGTTTTACACTTAGATTATTTTTTAATATGTATTTTGAATATGTACGTTGTATTTAGGGTTTCTAGAAGGAATGACAGCTGTCCAAGGGTGTCAGGCCTATAAAAGGAATAATTAGGGCACACCTGAGGACAGAGAGACACAACACGGAAAACTTGGCGGCTGAATACGATAATCTTTATTGAGATACTGCCGTTTTCCTAAAAGAAACCCTAAATCGATTATCCACTTTGTATGATGAAAATTATATAAATGGAAATCTTATGAGTGAATCTTGTTTGTGTTATCTGCCACTTATTATTAATTGCAACTATCATGTTTGTTATTGATTCCGCCTTTAACAAACAGTAATCTTTCTAAATATAGCAACCCGTCGTTAACTCCCTTGTCGACACATCAATTTGTGTGAGTTATGACATGATTAAGTAAGATCCAGCTGAAATCGGGGACCTGACACATTCGTCTTCGCATACTAATGCAAGTATTCAAGTTGGATAGTAGGTTCTTGTCTCTGACTTTTGAAAGGTAGCCAAATTCAGCACTTCTTATATCACTTATACGCTTGGCTCTCCTGTTATGTTCTTGCTTAGTCAGCTTCCACTTCTTTCCTTGATTCAACAATGGAAAATTTTTCTTAGCTTCACTCTTCAAATATTTTGACAATTCATTCTGTTGTTTGCCTGCCATTTTGTTTCTATCATGGTAGTCATTCAGATTCAGAATTGCCATTTTCTCAAGCTGTTCTCTCTTGTAATCAGCAAAGTCAACTTCGAAAATACTCTCTCTTAATTCTCTGCTTTGCATTATGACTTTCAATGTTCAAGAGACAGAGTCATATAAGAGTTTTATTGGTAGGTCCACATTAGTTCGTGTCCTTTCTTGTCTCTGTGATGCTTCTCTTCCTGGCTCATTTCTGGTTGTGGTGCTTGATCTTCTTGAAGCTGAGGGCCTTGATGGAATAGACTTCATAGGTTTTGTGGCCCCCATTACTCCAAATTTCTTTTTATGAACTTCAATCGGCATTTCAGCTGGCATATTTAACAGATCAACAGAGTTTTCACCTCCATCTCTGAAGAGTCTTCCAATCATATCCATAATCTTTTCATCCCCTAGCTGACCAGCTGGTACAAAACATACTCCACTAGGTCCGGCTATGAAACTTTTGGGGTCTCTTGTTTCTTTTAACAGTTTCTCTCATTTAGCCTTTTTCTCATAAAACAGTTCTTTCAGTTGTGCCTTTTCCAGCATGTCAAACATATTTTCTTTCATACCCTTGTTCTTCATTACTTCTTTCAACCATTTAATCATCTCCTCATCCTCCCATTGATCTCTGTGTTCAACAGGTTCTAGTTTTACTTGTACAGGGATTGGAGTCTTTGAGGCTTCAGCTCTCTCCAGTTTATCTTTTCCATTTCAGACAAGAGTAGAGCTATCTTTTCTGATCTGCTTAATCTTTCAAGCTCATTTAATCTCCCTCTGGCTTCCATCAGTCTTTCCAATTAAAGATGTGAAATTAGAGCTCGGTTTAGACGCCCCGATTGGCCGCGGGACCCGTTTCCGTCTTTAGTATACCGGAAACTGTTTTATCGGATAAAACTACTCAAATCATCCGAATTATTTTCGGATGATTTATTTTTACTTGTTTAACTTAGTTATATGAAAATAGTCCATTTTTAGGGTTTTTATACACCAGTCAGCTCGTTTAGGCGAACTTTACCGGTTTACGCGTTTTAAGCTTTAAAAATTTGTTTTTATTTTCTTTCAAACACAAATAATTATCCGTTTAATCTCGGATCTTGAAATTTTGCACAAATCACTTTTTGACAGTGGAGAATTTTATAAAAATATTTCCAGAATTAATTTTTATATTTAAAATTTATTTATCTATTTTTAAACACCATTTAAACACTAAATATGTCGTAAATACCAAACGACCTTAGAAAAATCCCAAATTTTTCCTGGATGACCCCTGACATCTCCATAGTCCCTTGTAATTTTTCCAGAATCAAAATCTCTTTTTACATGCCATTTTCACTAAAACCGAGCTAGAAAACCCTAGAACTCGTTTAACCGAAAAGCCTACTTAGACTTTTCCAACGGACCTAAAATTTTGTGTGTGACTTCTACATGTTATAAAAAGCTTATCTGGAATTTTCCAGAATTTTTCATGATATTTAAGTATTTTTTCACCATTTTTGGCCAAAACCGAGCATTAAATTCACCAAATATTCATCCTTTGTCCAAAAATTACCAATATTTCACAGAACTCATATTTTCATATATCTAACACCCCTGTAAAATTTCATGACCTAACTCTAAACGTGTCACAATCTGTCCAAAACACAAACATTATACAAAAACCGAACTACCTTGTGTTTCTAGCTTCCAATCGCAAGGATCTCGCTTTCTAGCCTTTGCTAACAACTAGATACAACACCTACAAGCACAATAACACCACACCAAGCAAGTTACACCCACAATCAAGCCATTTCCTTCATAGTTTCGGTTATGATTTAAAAACAAAGATTTAACCGTAAAAATTCGTTTTTAGTTCGTTTAACTCCTTTCTTGGACCAAGATCCCTTGTATAACCCGTATACATCACTTGATCATGCAAGAATCGGTTTTCATCTTTGAAACCTCATTTTCTTGCAAATAAACTCAAGAAACGAAGATGAACACGTAAATAACTCGACTTTTTACCTCGGTTTTCTTGCTATAAACTCGGGTTTTGGATCATAAAATGGAAGGAGTTGATGAATGTTGAGATGTTTGATGAGAAAAAGAAAATAATAAGGGAAAGGGGACCCTTGAGTCCGATCGGGATTAAAGGAGAGGTGGGGTGGGACCCACTTCTCCATTTTTAGCCACATATTTGGATTCTCGAAATCCGGATAATGTTTTGGATAATCTGGTTCATTTCGTTTTTCGGTTAAATGTTTAATTCGGCTTAAAACGAGGCTAAAATAGTCGTTTTCGGCTAAAAAAAAGAAATTTATTTAAAACCGATTTAAAAACTTTAAAAAAAACTTAAACCATGACATTTATTAACTTAAAACATCATATTATTAATTATTGCGCATCTTTTTCGGCTTGATCGATCGTCTCTTGCTCGGTTTGGTATTAAAGGTTTCGTTTAACGTACCGACGTACCATTAAATCGAAAATTCTTTTTTCTGTGCTTTAATTCACTTATCCCGAAGCTTTAACACTTCGTAAACATCACTAAATATTATATATCTCGTCTATAATGTATCCCCGATTCGTTCGGGCTTCAATAACCGTTAATCGGTTAATCGTATTTCCAATACGATTAACTGTATAATCGAGTATAATCCGTACTGTGAATCATACATACTCGTATAAACACATTATAATTCATATATTCATTATTAAATAACACATAAATAGTATATACCGGTTAGGGTATACCTGATTCTGCCGGAATCGTTACATTCTCCCCCCGTAAAAGAAATTTCGTCCTCGAAATTTTTACGCGTCGACTATTTCCTTTTGAGGAAATAGGTGGGGGTATTTCTTCCGGAATTCGTCCTTTCGTTCCCATGTATATTCTGGGCCTCGTTGCGAATTCCATCTAACTTTGACCAACGAAATCTTATTGTGTCTAAGTTGCTTGATTTTCCCGTCTACTATTTCTATGGGTTCCTCTACGAAATTGAGCTTATCACTTATTTGGACTCCCTCTAGAGATAACACCGATGTCTCATCCGCCAGACATCTTTTCAAGTTCGATACGTGAAACACGTTGTGAACTGCACTCAGTTCATCGGGTAGTTCTAATCGTTATGCTACGGGACCGATTTTTGCAGTAATATTAAATGGTCCAATATATGTCGGGGCTAACTTCCCCGCCTTTCCAAATCTGACTACACCCTTCCAAGGTGATACCTTCAAATACACTTTATCACCTTTCTCAAATGACAACGGTTTTCTACGGGTATCGGCATAACTCTTCTGCCGATCCCGCGCGGCCTTCAGATTGTTCTTAATTTCAAGTATTTTGCTGGTCGTTTCCTGGACCAGGTCTGATCTAATAACCTGAGTGTCGCCCATTTCAGTCCAGCAGAGTGGTGATCGGCACTTCCGACCATACAACGCTTACTAAGGCGCTGCCTTTATACTGCTATGGTAACTGTTATTATAGGAAAATTCAACGAGTGGGAGATGTTGATCCCAATTTCCCTTAAAATCCAGTACACATGCACGAAGCAAATCCTCCAGGGTTTGGATGGTCCTCTCAGACTGACCATCGGTCTGAGAGTGATAAGCTGTGCTTAGATCAATACGCGTTCCCAGCGCTTCTTGCACAGCTTGCCAAAGATTGGAGGTGAAATGGCTATCCCGATCGGAGATGATTGAGATGGGTATCCCATGACGAGACACAAGGAAGTTTGTCAATTGAATCAGGTTTCTTCTGTTTTCTATTTGTTTTTGCAGCTTGGATTTCTTCATCTGAGACTGGATCACTAGAGTCACTCAAATCATCCACATTCAGATCATTATCATCATTGAAGTCATCTTCAGAAACTTGAACTCCAATTGACTTATCATCTCTTTCTTCTTCCTTTACAACAAACTCTCTGTCTTTACTCACTTCAACCATCTTGTAAATGTCAATGGACTCTTATTTGTCTTGAAAAACATCTCTGAACTGTTGAAGATATCCACCTGTATTTTCTTTGTCAACCTTGGATAAATAATTGTTGTTGAATGGTGGTGGAACAACTTTTTATTTATCTTCTTCTTTGACCTTGTTCAAAATACCACAAATGTTTCCAGTAGAAACTAAGTTTTTTTAGAAATTCATTCTCAACTTGTAATTTGGCATTCTTCACCTTTTCTTCAACAATCAATTTCTTTAGGCCATCAATTTTAGTTACACATCTTGACTGAGTTCTATAACTGATCATACAATTTTCTTCAAGGCTTTTGATCCTATCTTCATTGGTTATATCAATTTCTTAAAACCAATTTATCAAGCTCTGTTTCCTAAAACATTCAGCCTCCAACATTCCTACTTTCACATTCAGTGTATCAATTGTTTCAAGTAATTCAAGTGTGGAGTTTTAATGTACCTATGAAGAAGAAGATCCAACTTTAGTTTCAACTTTTGCCATGAATGGAACATTGACCTTGGTGATATCATCTGCATGATCACTCCAATCAAAATTCCCTTTTGGTTGTGCAGCAAGAGTTACATTCCCTTTGTCTTTGGGCTGATTTTGATTGTTTCTGTTGGGGTTGTTGGGAGCATTTGGAGTGTTTTGGTTGTTTCTTTGGAAATTCTGGTTATGGGGTATAACTTGCTGATTGTTTATTTGTGGCTGTTAATAGTTGTTGTTAAAATTGGGGTTGTTGTTGTAATTGTTGTTTCTTGGTTGGTTTTGCTGGCATTGGTATTGATTCCTTGGCTATTGGTTCTAGTACTGATTAACTTGGAAGTTCTTTGGCTAATTGCATTCTCTAGCAAAGTGTCCTGGTTGTTGGCAATGGTAACAGATTTTCTTAGACTTGTCAAACCCAATCCTCTCATTTCGACCTGACACTAAAGATCTTCCAGTCCTATTAAACAGCCTTTTACTTCTTAAAGCCAGCATTGCAGCTTGCCACTTCAAGTCCATGTCTTCAAGATGATCAACATCAATCTGTTCCAAATCATCTTGAATGACACTTGTGTCGATCATGTTGTTGGCTACAAATGCATTGTAAGACTCTATGAACATAGAGAACATTGCTTGAGTTTCACTTCCTTGACCAATGTTTCCACCAGCATAAGGCAAATGTCCACTTTCCATGGAGGCTGAATCATTGTCATCTATGAGTTGGACATTGAACCTTGATTGGCTTGCTGGGTTACTTGAACTACCACCAACAAAAGCATTTGGTGTATCAACACCATGTTCTGTAGGTTCTTCTATGATGGGGATCTGTTGTTGTTTTTTGGTGGTTAAGTTTCCCATAGGTGCAATTAGTCATTTGACACCCGAAAACATGGTTTTCTTCCTTTATCGTTTCATTCTCATTCATTTCTATCTAAGCACCTTGAAAAAAGCAAATTACATCGTCCAGCTTAATTGTTCATAATTTGGTTTCTGAAGAATGAACTTGCTAGCTGTATACCATTCCTTTGCATTGATGACAACAGTTTAGTGTTCAAATCAGAATCAGTCATGACATAATCTGTGGTTCTGAGATCGTTCACTATTGCTAGAAATCTTTCAAGAATTGATTTCAATCTCTCCCCATCTTTATACTTGAACTTCTCAAGTTGTTGTTTGAGTCTCTGTTTCTTGATGTTCTTCAACTTAGTGTTCCCTTCAAACATTTCAATGAACGCATCATACATAGCTTTGGCTGTGGTATGATGTGCAACCTTTGTTAAGATTTCCCAAGACAGACCCAGCTTTATCATAGCCAGTGCTCTGTCATCTACTTTCCTCATCATATCACCCACGGCTTGGTTAGGATTTGCACCTTCAGCCACATATGGACCTTTCTTGATGGAGTTCCACATGTCAACATCATTATAACACACAGCAGCTCAAACAACACTTTTCACTTGATGAAATTTTTCTGTCCATATAATCGTGGAATTTTGTTAGTAGAAACCTCCTGCTCTTCAAAACCAGACATAGTTTTGGTATTTTATAAAATGATTTTAAAGAAAAATAAGTAAAACTTAAAACAGAGTCAAAATTCGAAGTTGAAAAAAACAATCAGATCTGAGAATGAAATATTCAGATTTTATGTATCTGATTCGATTAGAGCAAGATTTAAGGATAAAAATACAAACTTTAAGTAAAACAAGGGAAAGAGACACCAAATATTGCAGATCTGGAGTAATAACAAAGAACAGAGTTGTTGACGTCAGAATCCAATGGAACAGTACTTAGCTCACGTCATTCTTCATCTTTAAATAATCAACAATAAGCAACGATTCTTCACTCAAACAGCAACGAACAAACTCTGATATCACTTGTCGATCCCGTATGATCACTCAATCAATCAATATTAACGTCGCAACCCACACAATAAATGTGTCGACAAGAGGGTTAACGACATTGCTATTTTAACTAAGAACAAGTTTATGTTAACGCGCAAATCATTAACACACAAGATTGTTGTTTAAAAATTATTAAATGTAACAACCACAAACATTAACTCAAAAGATTTCCATTTATAGAAAGATTCATACAAATGTAAATCTATTAGGGTTTCTGTAAGGAATGTTTATCCGTACAAATCATAGAACAGCCGTCACACTCACTCAGGAATATTCGCTAGGTCTGGAAAGTGTAAAGTGGCAAAATTTGTAGTAGATGTGCCCTAAAATATTCTATTTATAGGCCTGGCACTACCTGACAGCTGTCATGCCTTCTAGAAACCCTAATGATTGGTACATAATCATAAAACATATTCAAAAACATTTTAAGTGTAAAAGCGGGTCTTCCGGGTAGACTTTGTGTCAATTGTCTTCTTCAAGTAGTACTGGTAACCTTGAAGTATGCTGGAAAACAATTCTCTGGGTAGACCTTACTTAGAGTATTTTCCTTAGAAAATACTCACCTAGCAGACTTCAATCTTCTTGACCATAGCAAACTTTACTCGATATGGTCCTACGAGCAAACTGTTCTTCATGAATCCCTTCAACCCTTTCTTAAAAGATAACTGATTAAGCAAACTCAATTATGCTGGTAACACTGTTTGACTTGTGTTGGTAGCACTGTAGCTTGCTCGGGGTTGAACATTTCTAGAGAAAGTACTTAGAATATTTCATGATCAACTTTCCATTAGTATGCTCGGATTACTGCTTATAGATGAAACCTTGCTAGATCTTCTAATTACTTGGCTTCATAAGCTTGGTTTAGTCAAGGGCTTGCTCTACTGAACCATGCTCGACTCGAAGAACACCTTTGCTAAACAAAGTGAACCCTGCTCGGATTGACACCTAAGAAGACTTCAAGAAGATAACTTTGCTCGACGAGCAAATTACCTTGCTCGGATGTCCAAGTGTGCTCGATATCCATACTTAGCCATTTCTAAGGAGTGTTGAGAAGAGTCCAATCTTCCTTAAGTCATATCATTTCAAATCTTTGACTCAACAGAAACCCTAAGTAATAAGGCCTGATGATGGATGATTTATGCTTGGTCTCGTTGTATTTGATTTGTTGAAACTTCTTACAGCTAACCAAGGACCCGAAAACTTGAACAAAGAGCTTAACCGATCGAAAAACCGACAAGGCATTACCTGTTTACTCGTTTAGGGGCTGTTAGTGCTTCTTTTGTGACATGCTTTTTTTAGACAATGAAATTTTGCAGGGAAACTAGGGATCATATGAATGAGTCTCTGTCCAAATTTGGTAATTTTTCTATTAACAAAGAATATTTGGCGAATTTATTACCGTTTATTGGCGACATACTATGAAAAAAAATTAAACTACTGGATAAATTTTGGAAATATCATTTTCAGATAACACTGAAAATTTGGGATCATTTGGAGAAGTCTAAGTATGGTTTGTGCATTTTCGTTTAATCTAGTTTAAATAACCGAATTATGCATAAAAAGGTTTTTTGGCAAAGGAATTAAGTTCTGGAAATTTTACTTGGGTTACTTGATGATATTTTGACCATTCAGGAAACTTATCAGATTTTTCGGGAATCATTTACTATAAATGGGTGATTTATCGGTTAATTATAATTCAGAAAAGGAATTTTTATATAAATAAAATAGGTAAGTGTACAAATTCTGGAAATATTTTTGTTAAATTCTACATATTTTAATTTATTTGTACAAAAATTCTCATAATTTATATATAATTGTATAAATAGTTATGATAATTTAAAGATTTAAATTATATATGTTTTGACAAAACCGGCAACATTATGTATAACGAACTGACTGGTATGTCAAAACGTCAAAAGTGGTCAAATATCATAGTTTCGAATGAATTTGATATAAACAAATTTTACGAGATTTCTTGACAATTCGGGTGGATTGTACGCGTTTTGTATAATCACAACCGTATGAAAACGAAAACGAACCATGCGACCAATCAAGATACTGAAACCTTAATTTTTTTTATAAATCAAATCATTTTATCAAACAGTACATTTACTTAACTTTGTTTAGTCTTACCTATTTCCGAAACGCGTAAACGACCAACTTGTCCAAGCACGGAAAATGGTGAAACTAAGCCAATACTGGTTTTGAACATTTTATAACGTACAACTTCACAATCTAGACTATTGATATGTTCTTGGTGTAACAACCATAACCATACTAGATATATAACACGATTTAGTTTAATGACTATACTAGTATTTACAGCACTATCCAATTATAGGATTCAGGCTATAATCGGGGCATTATACATACTACATGTGTAACTGATCGATACTACAATAAGGTGAGTTTCATGACCCCACTTTTTAAACTATTCTATGAACTTTTGGGGTGGAAAGCATGTTTATGTGTACTTATTTGCTTGGAAACGTTGTATGATGTGAATTCTCTAGGTGGTGATACTTGAAAGTCCCCCCACACAAGTGATTAACTTCGAGCCCATGGCATGTGAATAGTACTATTGGATTGACAAACCCAATTGACAGGGTCGGTGGGGTATGTCGGAACATGTTTTACAATTGCACATGACCACACGAACCTTTTGTATAATGCTATGTGGTGTTAGATATAGAACCTTTCGGGCATGTGGCAGTTGAGGCCACGGGAAACGCATTGGCAGTTGAGACCACGTGGTATAACGTGTCAAGGATTCACTTGTGGCTTAGTATAATTACATCGTATACATATTTATATACATACATACTAAGTACTATGATTACAGATACTAATCTCGTACAAACTTATGAAAATCACCAACTCATTGTAGTTGACCCGTTTTAACATACTTTTCAGGTGAGTCGAAGTTGGAATAATTTGCTTATGTGCTTTGTGCTAACAGTGAAACTGAGCCGCTGTAGATAGATACAAGTATATTAATATTGATTACACAACCACGAGAACTGGCTATGTGTTTTTCTCCTAGTTTTTATACTTAGTACAAACCAATATAATATGATGTAAATTAGTTTGTATGTTTTCTTTAAAACAATGTGGTTGATACTAGAGGTGTCTGTTACATTCATGTATTGCGCTTCCGCAATTACATAGTCGGGGTGTGACAGAAGTTGATATCAGAGCTATTGATTATATAGAATTAGGATGTCCCTTATGATACCTAATATAACCGTAGCCTCGATTAGCTATGGGAATAAATAATATTTAATATATATGACTTTCGAGACGAACTCGGATGGGCAAGTGGGTTATTATGGCTCAGAACGTAATAACAGACTTGCTTTGTACGATGAAATTCGAGAAGAAATCGTTGAGCAATCTAATAGGAAAAATAGCAACATATGTTAATATATAATATTATATATATAGGTATAAGTTGGCTTCTTGGAACGAGGGGTGTAGGAAAGAGTAAAGATAGGGAGCGTATATTGCGTTTGGCTTCTTGGAATGTAGGAACATTAAATGGTAAGTTGCTAGAATTGGTAGATGTGCTTAAAAGACGTAGGGTTCAGATAGCATGCCTCCAGGAGACTAAGTGGAAAGGACATAGAGGGGGTGAGTGTAATGGGTATAAGTTGTGGTACTCGGGGTCTGATGGAGCTAGAAATGGAGTGGGGTTTCTAGTGGCTAAGGAAATACACACTAGTGTGGTGGAGGTGATAAGACATAATGACAGGATTATGGTGTTGAAATTAGTACTAGGAGAGGAAGTAGTGGCAGTAGTCTCCGCCTACGCGCCTCATGTAGGCCTAGGGGATCAGGAAAAGAGAGAATTTTGGGATTGCCTAGACGCAGTGGTAGGGGGCATACCTAGGGGGGAGAGGATTTGCATAGGAGGTGATTTTAATGGACACATTGGTAAGGCTAACGATGGTTTTCAAGCCGTACATGGGGGTTTCGGTTTTGGTGATAGGAATGAGACCGGAACAGATCTTCTAGAGTTTGCGGTGGCACATGACCTAGGTATTATAAATTCTTATTTTAGGAAACAAGATTCTCATTTAATCACTTTTAGCAGTGGCGGACGCGACACGCAAATTGACTACCTTTTGATGAGGCAAGGAGACCGACGTTGGTGGAAGGACTGCAAAGTCATACCTGGGGAGGCAGTTGTGACTCAACATCGACTACTAGTGACAGATATAGCCTTTAGAAATAAGCTGACTGTTCGAGAGAAGAAAGGTACACCGAGAATTCGATGGGGAAATTTGAAGGACGAAAATCTCCTACTGTTTAAGGATAAACTCATACTGCATACGCGGGCTCGACTAAATAGGGACTCAACTCATATATGGGAAGCTATGGAGACAAAGATCATCCAAGTAGTAAAGGAGACTCTCGGGGTCACAACAGGAAAGACAAGTGGGCATATGGAGTCTTTGTGGTGGAATGACGCAGTACAAGACAAGATAAGGGACAAACAAGGATGTTTTAGGGAGCTAATGAGGTGCACGAATGAGGAGGAGCGAGTGGAATTGAGGGACAACTACAAAACGGCCAAGATAGAGGCGAAGAAGGCAGTGGCAGAAGCAAAGAAGGCGGCCTTTAAGCGGATGTATGAAAGTCTAGAAACAAAAGAGGGGGAACATGCTATGTTTAAGATTGCCAAAGCCAGGGAGCGTAGAAGGCAAGATCTAGGACCGGAGAAGTTCATAAAGGATACAGATGGGCATGTACTGGTCAAGGAGCAGGACATCAAGCTAAGATGGAAAACCTACTTCCACAATCTTTTTAACAATGGGAGAGCTTACCAAGAAGAACATGACAACACAAACTTTCAACGACAACAATCGAATAACTGCTACTGCCGACGGATCACACGAGAAGAGGTGAAGGATGCCCTTACGAGGATGGGAAGGTCTAAGGCGGTTGGCCCAGACAACATACCCATCGAGGTGTGGAAGTGTCTGGGGGAGGAAGGAGTCATGTGGTTAACTACTCTGTTCAATAGTATTCTTAAATCAGGTAAGATGCCAGACCAGTGGAGGAGCAGCGTTGTAGTTCCTATATATAAGAACAAAGGAGACGCCCAATGTTGTGGTAACTACCGAGGAATCAAACTACTAAGTCATACTATGAAGCTATGGGAAAGAGTGATTGAGGTTAGACTTAGACGAGAAACTCAGGTTACGGTCAACCAGTTTGGCTTCATGCCGGGGCGTTCCACCACAGAGGCAATACACCTTATAAGAAGATTAATGGAAAAGTATAGGGAGAAGAAGCGTGATCTACATATGGTGTTTATTGACCTAGAAAAGGCCTACGACAGTGTGCCACGACAGGTGCTCTGGGAGTGCTTGGAGGGTAGAAGAGTGCCCAGGAAATACATAGAGATAATTATGGATATGTATACCAGGAGTGAAACAAGTGTCCGTGCGCCAGTGGGGGATACTGATTTCTTTCCTGTAGAGGTAGGTCTTCACCAGGGGTCAGCGTTGAGCCCGTTTCTTTTTGCGGTAGTCTTGGATGAGTTGTCAAAGTCGATTCAGGGGACTCTCCCGTGGTGCATGATGTTCGCAGACGATATTGTGTTACTTGCTGAGAAAAAACAAGATCTAAACATGAGGCTTGAGGAGTGGCGAACAACCTTAGAGACAAAAGGCTTAAAGATTAGCCGATCTAAGACGGAGTACCTCCACTGTGATTTTGGTGGGATAAACGACAATGAAGACGCACAGATCACAATTGAAGGGCAGGTGGTCCCGCAGGTAACGAAGTTCAAGTATTTAAGATCATTTGTACAGAGCGATGGGGAATTAGACAATGATGTGACCCACCGAGTTCAGGTAGGATGGTGTAGATGGAAAGCAGCCACAGGTATATTGTGCGACAAGAGTTTCCCGACTAAACTAAATGGAAAATTCTATAGGGTGGCAGTTAGACCTGCAATGCTATATGGAACAGATTGTTGGGCCATCAAGAAGGCACAAGTGCGGAAGATGGAGGTAGCAGAAATGAGAATGCTACATTGGATGTGTGGGCACACAAGGCTAGACCGAATAAGAAACGTTGTGTTTCGCGAGAGATTAGGGGTGGCGAACATAGCAGACAAGATAAGAGAGTGGAGATTGAGATGGTTTGGACATGTAAAGAGAAGACAGACGACGAATCCTGTTAGATCCGTAGAAAACATTACTATAGAGAGGAGGATGGGTAGAGGACGACCGAAATTGACTTGGGATGAGAGGATTAGGCATGATTTGATAGAGCTAAACCTCTCCGAGGACATGGTTGAGGATAGGAATTCGTGGAGAAGTAGAATTAAAGTTAAGGATTTTTAGAGAGAATTGAATACCTTAGGGCTTAGACTTAACTTATTTAGGTCACATACCATAATGGTATTTCCCTTACATATATTATTATTATTATTATTATAATTATTATTAGCTTTTATATAGCTGTTAAACTGTGATCTTATTATTAATATTATTATAATTAGTAGTAGTTTTTATATAACTGTTAAACTTTGATTTCCTTTATTTTGCTTCATACACATGTACTTAGAGCCGAGGGTCTCTCTGGAAGCCACCTCTTTATTCCTTTGGATAGAGGTACGGTGTGCCTACATCCCACCCTCCCCAGACCCTACTTATAGCTTTGCTGTCGGTGGGATTTTACTGGGCATGATTGATTGATTGATATATAGGTATTGGATCATTTCAGAAGTTTTATTTTACAGCGACAAGTGCGAGAAGTGAAGGTGTAACTCCATTAATCCCTAATTTCACTCTCTTTCTTTTGTGTAGGTTCACATGCATGTGTGTAGGTACGTATGTTTGTATATGTGTACGTATGTTTGTATTTGTGTAAGTATGTTTGAATGTGTGTTGGTACATAGGTTTGAATGTGGCTCGGTACATTTATAAGTTTGTAGGTAGGTTTGAATGTGTAATTAAGACATAAAGACAATCAACCTACATATATGTATGTAACATCATATGAAAGGGAGTGAAATTAGAGATTTATGGAGTTATACCTTCACTTCTCGCACTTCTCGCTGTAATATCACTTCTCGCAAGATCCATCCCCTATATATATATATATATATATATATATAAACAATTATCTATGCTAATGTGTATGAATACTTGTATATGACTAATATTATTGAAAAACAGTATTCTTATTACTAACCTTTGTGTAGGAATATATCGAGAGCTGCCAATCGTCTATCTAATGAAGTACCTCTGCTACATGAAGAAGAAAAAGAAAACCCAGAAGAGGAACCAGAGGAGGAAAAGTTGAGTGAGAGTTTAAGAGACATCGTAGTACCACAAGAGGTGCTGATCGACCAGCCTAATTTATCAGGCTACAGATGCGATAGTTACCCTCCTAGGGAAACACCTAGGTTAGAGGCAGGAGCTATTGGTGCTTATCATTCTCCGGTTAGAGCTCCAAGATCTGCTACCCCACCGGTGCACCATACACCAGTACCCCCACCCAATAATAAAAACCACCAGACAGCCCGCATAAGTGTGCGTCGTCCTAAGCGCAATCTCCCCCACGTCAGTCTACATACCATAGGGAAAAAACATCAAGTGTATGGGTCACTGAGATACATTTTGCCACCTGGGGTCTACCAGCACCGATACCGGAGCCATCCCTTTTATCTAATTCAGCCTGGTTGGGAGTAGTGACTGATCAGATGATAGAACAATCACATTCAATACATAACCGTAACCAATACAGACACGATATGTAAGATCACATGTGGTATATACAACAAGAAGTGTGGGATGCACAAAGGTGAAACGCTCAATACCGTTGGCGTTTGGATTAGGCGATGACATTGTTGGGAGTTTGTATGGCGGTTAATGCCTTAGAGGCTGCTGTTGTGTGGTTGTTGTACAATGTACCTACCAATGGGTAGAATACGAGTAGTATAGTTTGGTTTTTTATAGTCTTTTGACATCCCATGCAGCATTTTGTAGCAGCATTTTGTAGCAGCATGTTGGGCTGACATGGGAAATGTTTACGGTTTACTATTATTACAAGCACTGGCCTTTATCGGGTTAAGTCTATCTGTCACTTAGTGACATATTTTGATACGCATATACAAGCGCTGTCCTATACCAGGTTAAGCCTATCCGTTAATTTTGGGATGCATATATACAGTAATGATTATGGGTAATACAAATGTGTTCCTTGGCATAGTTGTGTGTTTTTTATTTTAATTATCGTGATAATGTGCTTATTAAGGTGAAAACGCTATTAATTAAAATATATTTGATTAGGTTATAGAATGGCCCCAAAGAAAGGTAACCGTATATCTTAGGCGGAAGTGGCCGAAATGATAGCTCGCCAACTACAAGCAGTGATACCGGCATTTGTAGCACAACGGCCATTGATAATATACCACCGTTGGATACTAATGTAGCCATGGGCATTACTAACCCACTGACTACTGACAATGTTATTAACAATAATACTCGCCCAAGTGTTAATGTCGTTGGGAACCCTAAACCCGTTTCGAACGCCAGTAATGTCACGAATGCAAGTCCCGCACCGAATATCAACACAACTACATACATTAATGCTTAACCAAATACCAGTAAGAATCGTAACAATCAAGAACCCCCGTGCCAGGAATATTCGTTTAAACAATTTACCTCGTGTAAACTAACTGAATTCAAGGGTACAGAAGGACCTAACAGATTGGTTAAATGGATTGAAAAGTCCGAGTCCGTAATTAACATTAGCGAATGTCTACCAGACCGTAGGGTAAAGTTCGCTAGCAGTATGTTTGTGGATCATGCTTTGAGGTGGTGGAACACAATGGTACAAATAAGGGGACACGGAGCAATAAACCGTATGTTATGGGCCGAACTCAAAACCCTTTTACTGGAACATTTTTGCCCAAAAAGTGAAATTCAAATGCTAGAACATGAATTGTGGAACTTCGAAATGAAAGGTGCTAACCATGTAGGGTACACCAATTGTTTTAACAAACTGTCTCTCTTAGTACCATGGCTAGTTACACCGGAATCTAAACATATCGAACGCTATATTTGGGGATTAACCCCTGATGTGAGGAGCATAGTAAACTCAATAGCCCACCCAACCTTGGAAAGTGTTGTTTCCCAAGCTGGTGTGGTTTCCTTTGACTTCACAAGGAATGGAGTAACAAGAATGCCTATGGAATCAAAATATTTAAAACAATATGATTATGGGAATAGGATGCAAGGAAAACCTCAAAATAAACGAGCTCGTCCGACAACCCGAAACTATGCCATGACCAGTTCAGATGCGAAAGAAGAAACATATAAAGGGACTTTACCATAATGTGGAAAATGTAATCTTTATCATGTGGGTGAATGTAAACCTATAATGTGTCACAAGTATGGAAAGACTGAACATTATGTCCCCAACTGTAGAGCCACTACTAAATTTGATGGAGAGCTTGGAAATGTCATTTTCAGATCACACTGAAAACTTGGGATTATTTGGAGAAGTCTAAGTATGGTTCGTGCCTTTTCGTTTAATCGAGTTTAAACAGCCGAATTATGCACAAAAAGCTTTTTTTGTTTAAGGCGTTAAGTTCGGTAAATTTTATAGGGGTTACTTGATGATATATTGAGCATTCAGGAAACTTATCAGATATTTCGGGAATCATTTGGTATAAACGGGTGATTTATAAAACAATAGATAAGTGTAAAAAGTTTGGAAATATTTTTTGTAAAATTCTACAGATTTTAATTTATTTGTACAAAAAATCTCATAATTTATATATAATTATATATAAATAGTTATGATAATTTAAATATTTAAATTACATATGTTTTGATAAAACCAACAACATTATGTTTAACGAACTGACTGGTATGTCAAAACGTCAAAAGTAGTCAAATATCATAGTATTGAACGAATTTTATAAAAACAAACTTTTTACCAGATTTCCGGACAATTCGGGTGGATTGTACGCATTTTATGTAATCAAACCCGTATGAAAAAGGAAACAAACCCTGCCACCAATCCATATACTGAAACCTTATATTTTTATATAAATCAAATCATTTTATTAAACAGTATGTTTACTTAAGTTTGTGTGATCTTAACTATTTCTGAAACGCGTAAACGACCAACTTGGCCAAGCACTGAAAACGGTGAAAATGAGCCAATACTTGTTTTGAACATTTCATAGCGTACAAAATCACAATCTAAGACTACTTTCTAGGCGTAACAGCGATACTCAGACTAGATACACAGCCCAATTTAGTTTAATGAGTGTACTAGTATTAACAATACTATACCGATTTTAGGATTCAGGCTATAATTGAGGCATTATATATACTACACGTGTAACTGATTGATACTACAATAAGGTGATTTTAATGACACCACTTTTTAAACTATTCTACGAACGTTTTAGGGTGGAAAGCATGTTTGTGTATACTTATTTACTTGGAAACGTTGCATGATTATCTAAGTGCTAACACTTGAAAGTCCCCCCTCCAAGTGATTAACTTCGATCTCATGGCATGTGAATACTACTATTAGTTTGACAAACCCAATTGACAGGGCCAGTGGGGTGTGCTTGTACATATTTTACAATTGCGCATGCCCACTAGAACTTTTTGTATCATGCTATGTGGTGTTAGACAAAGTACCTTTGGGGCATTTGGCAGTTGAGGCAACGGGAAATGCGTGGGAAGTTGAGGCCACGTGGTATAACGTGTCAAGGATTCACCTGTGGCTTAGTATAATTACATCGTATATATACTTACATACATGCAAACTAAGTATTATGATTACAGATACTGATCTCGTACAAACTTATGAAACTCACCAACTCTTTGTAGTTGACCCGTTTTAACATGCTTTTCAGGTGAGCCGAAGTTTGAATAGTTTGCTTATGTGCTCGGTGCTAAGAGTGAAACTGAACCGCTGTAGATAGATACAAGTATATTAATAACGAATAAACAGCCTCGAGAACTGGTTATGTGTTTTTTGCCTAGTTTGTAAACTTAGTACCAATCAATGGAATATGATGTAGATAAGTTTGTAAATTTTCTTTATAACAATGTGGTTGATACCAGAGGTGTCTGTTAGATTCCCGTATTACGCTTCCATAATTACCTAGTTGGGGTGTGGCACAGTTCGCATGATTAGTACGTTTAGAACTGGTTATGTGTTTTTCGTCTTTTTTGTAAACTTAGTACCAAAAAATGTAATACAATGCAAATTAGTTTGTAAATTTTCTTTATAAAAATGTGGTTGATACCAGAGGTGTCTGTTACATTCCCGTATTACGCTTCCGAAATTACCTAGTCGGGGTGTGACACAGTTCGCATGATTAGTACGTTTATTTAACTTGTATCTGGTTCAAACCCTATATATATGAAAAGAACCTAATCCTATTTATATATATATATATATATTAAAAGTCATCTCATACTATTGACCCATAAAAAACTATCTTGCAAGCATGTAATCAAGTAGGACGTATAAATTAAATTATTCGAATTATTTAGCATGTCCGGAATCAATATTAATCACCAACGTGTTTGGACATACTTGCGTGATTCAGTAATTCCCTAAATTACTGTTATGTGAGTGTGTGTGAAATAACTGACACACTTCATTAATAATAATCGAGTGAAATGCATGAATGAATGTTTGAGATAACGAAGTTTGTGTTAATTGAGTTAGCTTGAAAGTGCTGGTTGTCACAAAAAATTGTCATTTTATCGAGTACTACTTCTATTGCTAAATCTACTTATAGGTGCATCTTCCTTTTCAGGCAAGATAAGCTTTCTCCTCTTCAAGCTACTGTTAGAGCAATTTTTTTACTAAGCTTTGACTCCAAGGTTTAAGTAACTTTGGAATAATAGTTGGTTCTTGTGTTACCCTGGGTGCATCAGTAGTCTCTGAAACTACTGTTGGTTCTTGTGGAGCACTAGTAATTTGGTCTGCAGCATCAACAGTTTTGGTACCAGTTAGGCTTGAATCAACTAAGGGTGTAACAACCGATTGATCATCAGCAGTTTGATGAATAGCTGATATATCTTCAGATTCACCAGTAGTTTGGGTAACTACTGGTCTTCACTTTGTTTTACCACCATTTCTCTCGCCTTTAGACACAGACTTAAACGTTTTTGTATTTGAAGGGCCTGTTTGTTCTGTTTTTTCTCTTATTTGTTTTACCAGTGCCCTTTCTTTTGCCTCCATTTCTATTTTCAACATTTCTTTCAGTCTGACAGCTTCTTTAGCAGTTTTATTTGCTTTGTTTGCAGCTTCTTTTCTTGAAGCTTCAAGGACACTCTCTCTCTCTTTTTGGCATCAGCAGCAACCTGAGCTTTCTCTGGAAACCATGGTGCAGGCGGAGCAATGCTGCTAAGTGATGCAGTTGGTTTCTTAAATCCACCATTTTCTTTCTTAATTCATTAGCAAAAGTGTTAAGTGAGTTTCTAAGCATTGTGGTATCATTGTTTTACTTTGGTTTGGAATAATTGAAATTAATAAGTAATAAATGATTTTATCTCAGCAAGCTCTGGGTTAGAAGTTGTTATACTCTCTTGAGTGCTTAAGCTTTGAGTGGCTAGTGGCTTTTGAGTGACTAGTTGTCGTATGCAAGATTGAAATTCACTCCGGATGTAGGCCAAAAATTGGGTATTTTCATGGTGTTATTGGACTTGAGGAAAGAACTGCTTTCAGTAATGTTGAATATATTGGTAATGTGGTGAAGAAAGAATGCTTTCTGTGATGTTGGATGTTTTGTTAATTACTATAGCAATATTCTCAGTGATTATGATGTGATGATCCAATGGGAGTGAAAGAGAAGTAGCCCTAGGAGAAGGGCTTGGAGTTGGAGTGCTAATTAGCCCTTCAACCTTTTGATGTGGGTCCCCTGTGCTTACAACGGTTTTCTTTTGTGCGAAAGACTGAGGAGTTTGCTTAGGTGGAGGTGTGACATGTTGTAAGAAATTAACATCAGTCAATGTTCTTTGTGGACTTTGAGGTACCACATGTGATTCAAGCACCTCAGCTTCCTGAATTACCTTTTTGGTCTTCATTGAGAATTTTGGTTTTGTGGTTTTCTTGGAACTATTTTGTTTAGTATTAGGTGTGTGTTTCAAGATATTAGGTTGAGTATTCTGATCGCCTTGAGCAATGGGCTCAGTGTTTGTAACTGCTATTGCCAAATCATCAGCAGTTTGGGAAGGTTTCTTGTCTTCGATCAAGATTAATGATTTGGAATCCATCATTCTCGCAAAGATCTCATTGCTAAGACTTTGATTTTGTACAGATGTTCTTTGAATAAAAGCAATTTTGGATAATATCTTCATGAGATATGTCATTAAAACTCGTGGAAACATAAGAAATGAGTTGCCTTTAAAAGCATTCATTGCTTTTACATTTGAGACCCAATCATTGAAAAGATATTTTGAAAAGAAGTAATTTTCACTAATTAGAATGGACTATGCCAGATATCGAACGTTTAATGGCAACTCATTCCAACTAGAGGTTTTGCAAAACATACACTGAAGAAATGTGTGAAAAAGAAACTTCATTGGAGAGGGAAATTGATTTTTTGTAAAGAGTGGCCTTTTGAGTAGAACTACAAACCTTCTCTTAATGAGTTCAGTCTTTAGTGTACTTGTAGCAATTTTAAAAGGGAAATCATCATCATTCAACTCCAGATGTTGTGAAAGGATTGAAGATGATATAATCACCTCTGTTTGACCCACTTTAGACATGATGAACAAAGGTAGACTATCATCCTCTGCATATTTAACCGAGGCATGCTTCCAGAATTCATTTAGAGTTTGGAAATAAATTGCGGGGTCTTATGTTAAAAGATTAAATTATTTACTACCTGTGATTGTTCCGATCATGTTATCATATTCTTGGTAGAAAGGACTACGTGTGAGAAATGTTAGAAATTATGAGGATACTTGAATTTGCAGGTTTCTTGGGTTTTCTGCCATGATTGTTGTATGTATGAAGGATGATGAGGATGATTGGCAAGTAAAATGACAGAGTTATTTAAGAAGACGGGGTGTGATTTAGGAAAAAGCTTTCTTTGGAATCAAGAAAGGTGATTGTTGAAGGTAATATTTTAATTGGTGAGATATTAGATGGTTAAGCAACTTGGTGATTAAAAGTTACCGTTGAAACCACAGTTTTATGGATAGAACAGCTAGTCTTCTCAAAACAACTGTTGATAAAATGAAACAACTTTTGTTTGTCTTTGATCAGCCCAGTTGGTTTTGGGTTGCTCATTTGAAGAAGACAAGCCAATTCTCTGTCAAAGAATCTTTACAAGATTCATCAACGGCTTTTGATTTTCCATCAACAATTTGATCTCAGCACTTTGTGAAACTGCTGACGGATTACTTGGAACAACAGTTTTGAGTGGAAAGATTGTTGTTGGTTGACCATCTGTTACTTGAACAATTCTTGAACTAGGAATGTTCTTTTAAGCCATAGTAACATGTGTTTCAGCAATCTCAAACTAAACTTTCTTCTTAGGTGTGGGACTTTAATTCTTAATGCAGACATCAGGTGTTTCGATAATTAACTTATGATGAACAACTTTCAAAAATTTACAATCCACAGTTAGATGATTGTTCTTTTTTGCATACATCACATGGATTTAGAAATAAAGGTTTCTTTTGAACATTTTTTTATTTCTTCTTTTTAGTTACACCCAATCTGTCAACAACTACTGTTCCTGGTAATTTGTATCCATGTGCAGAAGTTGAATGAATTTCAGTTTGAAGAGACTCTGAATCATTTTTCTTAACTTGAGTAACAACTGATCTAGGAATAAATGCAGGCGCAGTTGCAACTAGTCTATTTGATTCAATTTTCTTTGAAATAACTGATGGAGCATCAGTAATTTAAGATAAAAGAGCTATTGAGGTATTCATAACAATTTTTTTGATTGAATCATCAGTTGTTCCAATATTGAATCATCAGTTATTTAATTGAGTGAATCATTTGTTTGATGTCAATTACCAACTCCATCTTGAAACATGAGTTTGGTAGTCATCCAAGTTTTGATAACCTTGTGATTATTTTGTATAAACAACAATCTGTGATCACTCAAATCAGCAAATGAAATTGCTTTAAAACCTTGTGATGCATCAGTTGTTTCATACCAGTTTTCCATTTCATCTTGATTAGCAAATTTTAATGGAACAACATTTGGAAAAATAACTTATGGAATTTGGTTATAAAATATTGCTTATTCCTCAAGTTCATCAACACAATTTTGAGGTGTAATGGGAGCACAATCTTTAGGCGACTCGGTACGATTATATCCTATAACAAACTTCACATTGCTGCTTGATTGCTTACTCAATAGCATTTGAAATCCTTTGTTAGATTCAATCCATTTATCACAATTTACTTTAGTTTTCTCTAAATTTTTATTGTGTTCATTGTATTTTTTCAATAAATTCTCAACATATGCATTTTTGTCTCACAAAACATGTTTTAATTTCAAAATCTCCTTTTTATTAATTTAATTTAACCTTCAAATCATTCGTGGATTATGAAACTGTTGTTTCATGTTCAGCAACTTGTTTTATCAGTTTTATACTTGCAAGTTTAATATTTTAAAATGCAATGATGCAATCATTAGAGCATAACTTTTGGCAAATCTCATATGTTACCTCATTAGTAGTAGTTTGAACTGATTTGCATAAGCAATTTATGAATTAGCTGAAACATCACTTGTCATTAGCAGTTGAATGATTTCATTTTTGAAATCACTTTTCATTTCCCTTTAATCACTTAAATCTGCATCAATAACCACAAGTGTTAGATCTTTTGTGGTCATTTATTCAGGCAGACTGCTCTAATCAACAAATTCTTGAGTGAAGAAACTTGTTTGGGTGTTATCATGATTGGATGAAGATGATCCAGGTGTAGTAATTGAAGCAGGTTGAACATAAGTGATAATGAGTTGTATGAAAGGAGGTTGAACAAACTTCATTTGCTGCACTGGTTGAGGCATAAGTGTTAATGGGTTGTATTAAGAATTGAAGACGATTGAGCAATATGAGCTGTGGAATGGTTATTGAAGGATTGTTGTTGAGAATTGGGATGGAGAGGTGAACTTGGATGGATTATTAACGGCTAAACATGATTGGGACTTGATTGTGACTGGGTTCTGCATTCCCGTGCAAAGTGTCCTAGTCTGCCACACTTATGACATGTCATTTTCGCCTTATCATAGCCTACTTTTGTCTTGACTGTCAATAATGCCAAAGAATTAAGAATCTCCATTTCCTCTATATCATTTGGATCTATGTGTTGCAAATCTTCCATAATGAATGAAAGATTGTCAAAAACATGTGGAGTGTTCTTTTGAACAGCAAATACTTGATTATGAACTGCTGAATCAATACCAGTTCTGATGCTTATGTGATAGTCATAACTTTGTTCAGCAGTTTGGACATATTAAGTTTCTTGAATTAAAAGTGTTGATCCTATGGTATAATCATTAGCTAATATACCCGTAGTTACCAACTTCTTCTTTTGATGTATTTCCTTTTCAAAGGTAAGTAACATTCCATGAAGAATAGTCAGGCTCAGATCTTGAAAATTTGGTAAAGTTCATAGTATAATAGCATGAATGTCCTAATTTTCTGTAAGATATCTTAGAAATCGGTTGTTAAGAGAAAAGTTTGTAAACGTAACATCCACCATTGTCAATTCACGGCTTAAAGTTGTGAATTGTTCATATTGTTGAGTTAAACTCTCTCCTCTTAAGTGACAAAATGCTTCATATGTTGCCTAAAATTTCACGAATATCCACAAGGACTTATGGGGTACCACCATATTGTTCTTTCAGTGCATCCCACAAAGCCTTAGTAGACTTGTGATGAATTAATCCACCGTAAATTTCCATGGCTATAAGAGCATGAGCTTTGGCATGCAATTCAAATTTCTACAGGTCCTGATTAGAATAATCCTTGGGATCCTTGTTGATCATTTTGTTTCCATCCAACGGATCAATAGTTTCACGGGAATGAGGCCCATGAATTATAGATCTCCAACAACTAGTATTTTGGCTGCATGGATGGTGGAGCATTCTTTGAGCCCATACGTTATACTTTCCTCAAACCAACATGGGTGGTTTGGAAATAGAACATGTGTTACGAGGATCTTGTATGAACAAAATGATTCTCAATTCAATTCTATTATATATATAGCAAAAGAAAAGAAACTGATATCTCAATAATAACAGAGTGTGAAACATATTTTTGATCCTTTTTGAATCCTCAACTGGAATTATTAAATTGAACTTAGATCTATAATACTGAATTGATTGTAAGATCAAATTCACAGATACACTGCTCTGATACCAATTGTTAAGATCGTAGACCTAATAATCTATAATACTTGAACAAAAATCACAATCAATGAAATAGTACACAACTGATCTAATCCATTGAGCGGATTAGTATCATTTTAATTGAAACATATTTTAATTGCAACTTCTATTAGTCTATGAAATTAACAAGTTAATCAACAAATTTCATTTGAGCTAAATAATAGGTTTCATATGAAAGAACATATATTTATTAACTAAAATCGAATATTACAATCTATTGCTCCCCCTAAAACTTAGCTCATCATTCACACTGAATTTACTAGTATGAAAGTACATGATTTAGGTGAGTATTGTGATGTGATAAATGTTAATGAAGAAGATGCTCTCTTCTTCATTATACATGTGCAAAATTACTGATGAGCTAAAGGTGATAGTGATAGCTATCAAAAGTGGTTAAAGACTAATAAACTTATAACAAACAACTGTTTATAGAGAATCCTATAACAACTACTGATCTTTATTTAAACAATTGATGTTTGAACCATCAGTTGTTTGGATCTTCAATACTTTGTAGAGCAGTTGCTATATCTTTAGTTCTTATTTCAGCAGTTTAGAGCAAAAGATATCAAAACCTCATAATGAAGAACAACTGATGTTTGAACCAATAGTTGTTTAATATTTGCTTATCAGTTCTTTTCAAGGTTCACCAAAGAGCCTGATGTTTGAACCAATAGTTGTTTAATATTTGCTTATCAGTTCTTTTCAAGGTTCACCAAAGAGCCTGGTATGACAACCTTTCCTCACTTTTGATTTCAAATCAATTTCAAAGAGGAAAAACTAATAAACCTTTGATTCTCAAAAGAGAGGGAAAAGGCATACTTCTTATTTAGATTTATGTAGATGACATAATATTTGGATCCACAAATCCAAATTTATTTGATGATTTTACTAAACTCATGAAATACGAATTTTACATTATTTTTTGGGCTTGCAAGTCAAACAAACTAAAACAAGAATTTTTCTACATAAATCAAAATATGTTAAAAATCTCCTTAAAAAGTTTAGAATGACTAATTACAAAGAAATTTCCACCTCATGAGTAAATGTGGTCAATTATCAGCAGATGAAACTAGTGAATATGTTAATCAAACCTTGTATAGATGTATGATTGGGTCTTTAATGTATCTAACTGCATCTAGGCCAGATATAATGCATGCAATATGTGTGTGTGCAAGATATCAGGCCTCACCAAGGTAATCTCACTTAAATTCTGTCAAAAGGATATTTAAATATCAAAAGGTGCTTCTACCTTGGGAATATAGTATCCATCCAGCATAGAAACTCAGCTTGATGGTTTTGCAGATAGTGATAATGCAGGTAGTCAAATTACAAGAAAATCATCGTCTAGAGGATTTCAATTTTTTTGATGATGCATTGGTTTCTTGGCAGAGCAAGAAGCAAATAAACATTTCAAACTCAACTACTGAAGTTGAGTATATTGTTGCTGCAAGCTGCACATCTCAACTACTTTGGTTACAAAACCAATCGCTGGATTATGGGATAACTTCTTTAAAAACTCCATTGAAATTGGACAGTGAAGCTGCGTTGATCATCATCAAAAATACAGTTCATCATTCAAAGACCAAACACATTGACATCAGACATCACTTCATCAGATATGGTTATAAAAAAGGTTTGATTTCATTTGAGCATGTTACATTTGAAAATCAATTTAACTGATGTGTTTACTAAAGCACTTGATTCAGCAAATTTTCAAAGAATGATTTCTAGATTGGGTATGCTAAATCTCTAAATGTTCATTTTACAAAATCAACCAGTTGTTTGCAACTGATTTTGATAATAAAATATTTTCAGATTTCCCAAAAAAAGGTGCTTTGTACATCTTTTGTTGTATAGAGCAATGGAAAACTATTGTTTTCAAAAGGACTGATCAATTTTTGTTCAAACTATTGATCAATGTTTTCAAATACTATTTTCCTAAAATACTGTTGTGAAAAAAAAAAACAGTTGTTCAACACATTTGTTTCCCAAACTACTAGTGACAATCAGTTTTTCAAAATGCTTATCAATTTTATTCAAAACAACTTATCAATGACAAGCAACAGTTGTTTCATCTCTTCAACAGTTGTTATGATTTACAAGCCTTTGTTTGAATGAAACAGTGTCTTCAACGTTAAATTTTGATTATCCACTTGCTAAAACAACCTAATCCTTCACCAATAAAAAGATTACCTTACTTAATCAGCTTTCTTCACTCCAAAGAAAGTTTTTACCTATATTACACATTGTTATTCGTCAACTAAATCACTTACTCACTCTCATACAGCGTAATCAAGGATCAAAACAATAGAAACCTGCAATTTAAGTATCTGCATAACTTATTGCCATACCTCATCACAAGTCCTGCATATCCTGAGTATGACAACATGATTGAAACAATCACTGAAAGCCGACTCTTTAACATCTTGTCGAATAACCCTTATCTTTATCCACAAACCCTCAGCGAGTTTTGGAAAAATGCTTCCATTCAATATGCTAAGGATGATAGGATGCCATTATTCATCAGAACAATGACATGTAAAATAGAGGTGTAGAACCCAAATACCCTCTCTCAATGAGTTGAATGATGATGATTTTTCCTCAAACATTGTTGCACATACACTGAAGTTTAACTCATTGAGAGAGGGTATTTGGATTCTACCAAAAAGGCCACCCTTTACAGAACTTATTTCCTTCTCCAATGAATTTCCTTTCCCATACTCTACTTCACTGTATGTCATGCAAATCCACTAGTTGGAATGAATTGCTGTTGAATGTTCAATCTCTAGCTTATTCCATTCTAACTTGTCAGAATTACTATTTTTCAAAATAATTTCTTAATGATTTGGTTTCAAATGTGAAAGAAATGAACGCACCAAAAGGAAAACCAATATTATTACTTCCAATTTTTCTAACGGTTTACCTCATGAAGGTATTACCAAACTCAGAATTGATCCAAGGATCACCGGTCCAAAGTCAGAATCCCAACAATGAGATATTTGCGAGAATGAATGATTCCAAATAATCAACTTTGGCTAATAAGGTGGAACCTGCAGCAGTTATAGATGAGCCCACTACTCTAGGTGATCAATGTACTCAACCTAGTACCTTGAAACACACACCTACCACTAAAAATAAACCTTCCAATGAATCCGCAAAAACCAAATCCACAAAGAAACCCAAAAAGGTAAAGAGGATGAGGTGGCTAAATCACCTGTGGCACCACAAAGTCCACAAAGACAATTGATAGTTGTTAGTTCCTAACAACTTGTCATAGCTCCACCCAAACAAACTCCTCAAACTTCCTCACAAAAAAAATCCATTGTAAGCATAGGGGACCCAAATCAAAGGGTTGAAGGGCTAATTAGCATTCCAACTCCAAGCCCCTCTCCTAGAGCTACTTCTCTTTCAAACCCTTTGGATCATCATGTTTTAACCATTGAAAACGTTGCTCAAGTAATTACCAAAATGTTGTACATCACTGAACACAGTCCTTTCCTTACCACATCAACCGAAAGGGAAACCTCTCCTAAAATTGTTGATTTTGATAAAGGTATTACTAGCCAAGAGGAGGTACATATCCCTATCACTTCATGTGATTTGGATATGGGATTAGGAGTAGCCACTAAAACTGTTAGAACAATTGATTCATAGTTGGACAATAGTTTCGGAAGTAAGACTTCTATCCCGGCAACAACTGATGATATATTTATATCAATAGTTGGAATCCTTATTTTGTTGCAGATAATCCTGATTTTGTTGCAGATAAAACTACTGATGTAGAAAAACTACTGATGACAAGACAACAGATGAGACTATTAAGTTAGTTGACGCTAAAATCATTTAGGAATTAACGGATCAAGTTCACAAGTTGAACTCTAAGGTCATGGAGTTCAAAAAGATTATCTCTAACATGAATCAATCTCAAATCCAACAAAACCCTGATAATACCTAGTTGTTGGCCTCCATCCGGAGTGAATTCCAATATTGCACACAACAACTAGTCACTCAAAAGACACCAGCCACTCGAAACTCTAGTACTTAACAGGGTTTAACCACCTCTAACCAAGATATTTCTGAGATAAAATCCTTCATTTCCTCATAATCTAAAATATTCATAAAAAAGTAAACACTAATACCACCAAGATTAGAACCTCACTCAATACTCTTGCATATGAACTAAGAAAGCAAATGGTGGATCAGAGGAATCAAGTAGAAGAACTCATAGGTATTGCTCATCCTACTCCATGGTTTACAGAGCAAGCTCAGGCTGCTATTGATCCCAAAAAGGGGGAGAATATCCTTGATGCCTCAAGAAAAGAAGCTGCAAAGAAACATGTTGAATCAGAAAGCAAAGCTACAGAAGAGTCTACTAGGCTGAAGGAAATGCTGAGAAAAGAGAAAGAAACTAAGGATAGAGCCCTAGTCAAAAAATTAAGAGTGAATCCTAATGAAACTTTCCCCTTTAAACACAAAGAGACTAAAGATCAAGGCTAAATGGGGAAAAACAAAAGGAGGTCTGGTAGTTTTTTCAAACTACTAATGAAACTGAATAAATACCATTAGATCCTAAAACTTCTATTGAACATATAGCAGGTTCTCAAGCTGTTGATGTTGCTGTTATTCCCTAAAAACTTGGCTCGTTTTGACTTTTAGGAAAATCTTTAAATTTTCATGTATGATTTTATTTAAAACTCCTCTGTTAGTCTCGCTTTATATATTTAAATTTGCATCTAATCAAACTCTAAGTGCATGATTTGGTGTCCGTAGCCAATCAAATAAGTTAGAGATAGTCTAGTCTTTATTTTTAATGTAATATGACCATTCTCTATGGACTGTATAGCGAATGGGTCCATTCATTATTGTAAGGCCCCGTTACGGGTGCCCTACTTTGGACGTTGGATTTACTCATAAACACAGTTCTAAACATCAGAGTTAAATAAAACTTTCGCGGAATATTAAATCTTTCATAAAACATTACTTAATAATTCATAACTTTGTTGGGCTCGGTCTGCCCAAGAGACATATTAAATTGATGTGGCTAGTACGTTATGATCCAAGTCGGGTCATACCCAATAACAAGCTAGACAAACACCGATAATATTCGTTCATATATGATGTGATCATAACAAATGAATATTAACACTTGAGTTATTTGGAAAGGGGTTTCTAAATAAAATGTACTTGTGTAATAAACAAATCATATGGATGATTTATGTTTTATGAAAGAACATTACATAGTGTTATTTAAGTTGGTTAAATAACAATATGTGAATAATAATAACCAAGCATGTCTCTTAACATATAATAGGTTTTATAAGTTATAAGTTATAAACATATAAAAGTATATATGTATGGATATATATATATATATATGTTTAAAGTTTTATAAAAGAAAAAGATAATAACTCTTTCAAATGTAATATTATTATATGTTTGAGTGGAGACATGCAAGGTGAGTGGAGACATGCAATGGTTATTATTGGTGGAGAAAAAGATGCCTTTAAATAAAACCAGGTCTTTCTCTTTCATTCTTTCATAACACACATAATTTCCAAGTAAACTTTTCTCTCTTCCTTTCTTGGGTATTTTCATCCAACATAAGAAAAGAAGAAGAAAATTTCAAGTGCAAATCCTAGCTAGAAGTGGTGTGTTGTTGAAGCTTGGGGTATGCTAGCTTGAGGAGCTTCCATATTCAAGTTCTTACCTTTCAATCATCATCTCTTTCTCCCGGTTTTGTCATATTGAAAGGTAGTAGTAACATGCATGGACTTATAGTGACATGCATGTATTTGATAGTGTGTAATTCGTATTTGGATCCGGGTTTGGGTTTTGCATGTTTAAAATTGGTTTTATACATATCATATTAACAAGATTTAAAACTTTTATATCCGCAGCGTTTTTGGTAAAATAGGGATTTTATCACTTTGATAATCTTGTTAAAACCCAACAATGGCATCAAGAGCCGCTTATACGAATGCATGCTTCATTAGACCCAAAAGTTTTCGGGTTTATGGTGGGTTTCACCATTTGGCCGAAACTTTTTGGGGTTTTGGTTACCCCATGGTTTTTCAAGGTTATACTTTACATGCATGTGGTAATCTTGAAAAACCAAGTCATTTGGATGATTGTTTAGTTTGTTTGGACAAAACCCGAAACTTTCGGTTTGCTTAAGCTTTGGCCGAAAGTTTTGAGGCAAAAAGGGGAACCATTTTGGTATTGTATTATTGCATATTTGGATGTGTAATAGATGTTCATAACCTAGCCATGGCCTTGTGTTTGGTTGAATGATTGTGTTGGTTGTTTGTTCATTCGATTTGGTTGTAATATTTATTTGGGTTTGTAATCTATTTATTCATTCATATGGCTTGTAATAATAAGTAGATTAGATGTATTTCTTTTACTAGAAAAATGTATTAGGATATATTTTGTAAAAGAAGATGCATGGATGGAAGCCCAAATAAAATGATGAAGACCACAACACCGGGAGTAAACACTTGGAGCATATGGATGCTGAATCAAGTGGAAGTTCACCGACACAAGTGCATGTTCTTTTGGGTCCCTTAGGATAGACTTTTTGACACACTTGTCTTCGGTCAACAAGTCTGGTCAATATTAGGAGGCTATGGTTATGAACTTGTGGTTGTGTATATTTTGTGCTTGCGTGGTTGATTTACTTATTATTTGCAATATGGTTTGCATAACAACTTAAAATCAACTAGCATAAAATTGGTTCCATAGAAATCGTTAGGTAATAAAAATTGGTTTTATTAATAACTAATGATTTCATAATAAAAATGGGTTTTATTAATTGGAACTTTGAAAATGGGTTTTTCAACTAAGTACCATACATTTGAATGCATGCAAATGAAAGGTACAATAAATAGTTTTCCAATCTAGAATTTAGAAAACTAAAATCCCTTTTTAAAAACAAGTTAAACACCATCCTTTTACACGACACTTAAGTCACTTGTAGACTTGAAAGTGAGTTAGGATCACCTAAGCACTTTTAAGAAAACTTGTGATCTTAAGGTGATTTTACAAGTACTTTTGGCATTAGGATCACCTAACCACTTGTATGAGTAAACTCACACGTGTGTATAAGTATGACGACTTGATTTGAAACCATGACTATAGGATCACCTTAACATGGCGTTCAAAGGTGTTGATGAGATTTAACATACCAACTAAACATATGATGTTTAACCGATCCCATAAAACTAGAAGTTGCAATTGTCAAACGTTGACTACCTTGTTAATTCGAATAGTAGGATAAAGTTCACCTAACTACTATTTGAATGAAACGTTGGGTTCTAGATTTTAATCAATAATTGTCTTGGAGACATTTAAAGGGTATTAAAGATTAAAATTTTATTAATATCTAAAATACTAATTTGAACTTTGTTAAAATTCTTTTAGATGGCCGCAAACAACGCACCGAACGCAATTATCCCACACGTGCATAATCTATCACTAAGATCCATTCTGGATAAGGATCGTCTAAACTTTAACAACTTCATGGATTGGTATCGAAACATGAGAATTGTTCTCAAGCAAGAAAAGAAGTCTTATATTTTAGACGATCCTATCCCCGATGAACCCGATGTCAATAACTTGGATGCCTATGAGGATTGGTTAAAATACACCGAGGATTCGGTGCAAGTTTCTTGCCTCATGTTGGGAACAATGATTCCTGAGATCCAAAAGGATTTCGAGAATCATGGGGCGTATGACATGATAACCCAACTTAAGGAAATGTTCCTTATTCAAGCTCGGGTTGAGCAATTCGAAACGGTTCGAGCGCTTCATGCATGTCATATGGAAGAAACCCAATCTGTTTCATCTTATGTACTTAAGATGAAGAGCCACATTGATCAGCTTGAACGGCTTAACTGTCCCGTCTCAAAAGAGTTAGCCACGGATTTAATCCTAAATGGCTTAACTAAAAGGTTTGAGACATTCGTCATGAACTACAAGATGAATGGATGGGAAAAAAGCATAGGTGAGCTTCACGCGATGCTTAAGACAGCCGAGGCCGGCATGGGTAAAAAGGTTTTACCCGTTCTTACGATCAATGAGGGTGGCTTAAAGAAAAGGCATCACCCGGAACCAAAAGCAAAGGTTGCCGTTGGTAAGGGGCAAGTCAAGAAGGGGTTCAAGGGAAAGGCAAAGGCGGAGCCAAAGCCAAAGAAGCTAAAGGTTAGCGCTGAGGATCCGTGCTTTGGTTGTGGTGAGATAGGTCATTGGATAAGAAACTGTCCGACCTATCTCAAGGAGTTGAAAGCTAAGAGGGATGCGGGGCAAACCTCAGGTACAACTTTCATGATTCACATTGATCTTAATATTATTTCTTCTAACACATGGGTATTGGATACCGGATGTGGAACTCACATATGCAATTCATTGCAGGGGTTCAAAAGAAGAAATGAGGTGAAGAAAGGAGATATAAGTCTCTTCATGGGCAATGGAGCAAAGGTTGACGTCCAAGCCCGAGGAGATTATGTTTTAAAGCTTCCAAATGGTTTAGAAATTTTTTTGAAAAACATTTTATATTCCCCTAGTTTGACTAGGAATATTATCTCTGTTTCTGTATTAAGACAATCTGGTTATGACTTTCAGTTTGTTGATAATGGTATTTATGTTTTCATGGATAATGTCTTTTATTTTAAAGCGATGCCGTTTTATGGCATTTATGAATTAATTCATGATGACTCATACATTGATAACTCGTTGTACCAAGCTAACACCAAAAGACTCAAAATGGATTTGAGTAATACTTTTCTTTGGCATTGTCGTCTTGGTCACATAGACAAGAATCGTATTCATACACTTCGAAAGAATGGTCTTTTGAAATCAAATGTTGATTCATTTGATGAATGTGAATCTTGTTTATTGGGAAAGATGACTAAAGAACTCTTTAATGGAACAAATGAAAGGGCGAAAGACTTATTAGGTATCATACATTCGGATGTATGTGGACCTTTTAGGACAATGACAAGAAATGATGAAAGATACTTCATTACCTTTACCGACGATTATAGTCGCTATGGGTATGTGTTCTTGTTAAGACACAAAAATGAGGCCTTTGAAATGTTCAAAGTCTTCCAAAATGAAGTACAAAATCAACTTAACAAAACAATCAAAGTACTACGTTCCGATAGAGGAGGTGAATACCTCAATGATGTGTTACTAGAACATCTTAGGAGTTGTGGGATTGTCTCACAACTTACTCCACCTGGAACACCACAACATAATGGTGTGTCCGAAAGGAGGAATCGAACTTTATTGGACATGGTTCGATCCATGATGGCTAGATGCTCCTTACCTCTATCATTTTGGGGTTTCGCTGTGATCTCTGCTGCCCATATTTTAAATATGGCACCAACCAAGAAAGTGGATAGGACACCTTTTGAAATATGGCATGGAAAGGCTCCAAAATTTTCATATTTAAAGGTATGGGGTTGTGAGGCTTATGTTAAGATCTACACCCCTGACAAACTTGAATGTCGATCCACTAAGTGTATATTTGTAGGATATCCCACGGATTCGATGGGATATTATTTCTACAATCCAAGCGAGCATAAAGTGTTTATAGCTCGAAAGGCTAAGTTCTTGGAAAGAAGGTGTCACACCCCGGTCGTAATTGGCGGAAAAACCGAGGCGTGGCGACGGGGTCGTGATTGATTGAGCACAATAGATTTAAAAGTCTAAATGCATAAACTTAAAACATGTCAAAATTACAGCAATTCAACAGGTAGCAAATTCGTTCCATTACAACGGATAATGCTAACATCAATCCTAAATGTCTTCCATCTAAGGCCTCTATCAGCTATTTGCTACTTCCTGCTTCATTTCCTGAAAACATGTAACGAAAATGTCAACTACATAAAGTAGATGAGTGAATTCATAGGTTTAAGGAAAAAGGGATTATACACAAGCATACTAGACTAAGTTGTAGGGGTTTATGTATAGGGTGTACCATCGGCTAACCCACCACTCCTACAACTTATCCTACCATGCTTGGGTATAAAGCCCGGTTTTGAAAAGGTTTGTAAGACAAGACAAGCGTACCAGACTAGGTTGTAGGGGTTTACACATAGGGTGTACCATCGGCTAACCCTCCACTCCTACAACCTACTCTGCTAAGCTTGTTTATATTTGTAAATCCAAGGTATAATGATAGGTCAACTAATAATGTAGTGATAAGCCCTACACAAGACTGCAAGAGTTATGTATAATGATCCCATGTATTGTTCCCATGCATACAGGTGTAATGATATCAAGGATATATGTATAAAGATACCAAAGAATCATATGTAACCATGTCTTGATGATAATGCCTAATGATCACACGAGACCTGACATCAACCCACACAAGACCACACGATGCTACTTGATTTCCATGATGGTAACCCAAATCGATCACTTTGGATACCATGAGAGAATTCTAAAGCGTCCACTTTAGTATCTCTTGGATTCCTAATCGATCACTTAGGAAATCCTTCGGATTCTTAATCGAACACTTTAAGAACCCCATAGGTCACGTGTATTCTAAATCGAACACTTTAGAATCCCACATCTAGTGACGGCCTGTCTACCAATCGACCATTTGGAGACCAAACATATGCACTAGTGTGACCTATACTGCCTATGTTCACACGACCACTAGACTGTCCAATGAATGATGTGTTTTCATGATAATGTATAACGGGCATATGACTTTGATTTCCAAAGTCCAATGTTCCCTAAGCGATCAATGATTCCCATGTTTACTCCTGAATAATTGATTAGACATACACAACTTCCGAGAAAGTTAAGGTATGAGTAACCTGCCATGATTACTTGTTTTCCCCAATATTCATTGTTGGCAAAAGATTGGCCAAGAATGTCTATGATAAAGAATGTTTGAATAAATGAGTTTTGTCAAAACGTGTACAGTTACCATGTTTCCATCCCAATGATTTGAAAAGCTTAAAAGAAAAAGGGGGCTATGAACTCACCTTGTTGGCTAAGTATGGTTGCTAGGGTGGTCGAGTGCTGCCAAACGTCGATCCTCTAAGTCTAGACAAGGACATAATAGGTTAACAACACGCTTTAAGTCTAAGAGTATAAGCGTACGCGACCTCGAGCAAAAACCAAGTTTTAAAGTTGAAAACAAGCTGATTCTGGCACATTCGGTCGAATAAGGGCAGGTTCGATCGAATTTGCTACTTGTTCGGTCGAATATGGTACTGGTTCGGTCAAAGGGGCTGGGAAGAACACGTTCAGTCGATTGAGGACTCGTTCGGTCGAGTAGGATGTACATTCGGTCGAATACAATCGTATTCGGTCGAATGTATATTCTGATTCGGTTAGTCTGTTCGTTTGCCCACTGGTTCGACCGAATGGTCTCTTGTTCGACTGAATAGGAGATGGTTCGACCGAATGGTCAGGTTCGATTGGTCTATTCGACCGAATAGACCTATTCGACTCCTTCAAGCCGGATGACGGAGAAACCTACGGGATTTTGACGATTTTCATGATTTTTCGCCCAAAATCAATGTTTTATACATGGAAATGCTCGGAATCCATAGGGCTATTGATTCCTAACGTTTATAACAACAAAAGTATGCTTTTTGACACCAAAAATGACGATTTTTGACCAAGAACACACTTGAAACAAAAGTTGGGGTTTTTGCTCGATTCGGGGCCGGCTTTGCTGATAAAAACGTATGATTTTCAAGAAGATCTTACCAAAAACAACAATAAACAGATTGGTGAACTCGAATTTTGGATTGAATAACTTTCTCTCACTACTCTCTCTCTAGAATTGGGGTGCTTGGGTGTGGGTGTGGAAGAGATGAAAGAAAAATGGTGGAGTTTGTTCTTGCACTACGCTTATATACTTGGTTCTATCGGGTTCGGGTTTCGGTTACCTACGGGTCAAGGCTAGCTGAGTTCATAAGTTTTAACGAGCTAGAACTTTCCAGTAAAAATTTTATAAAAATCATTTTTCAAGTAATCGCTTGGAATCTTTTTAAATAAAAACCTTTTATTTTTTCGAAAACACAAAATTAATATTTTTCAAAAATAAAAGTTCTTTTTATGAAATAACATTTTTAGCTGAAATAAACAGATTTTCCAATGATATGGATTCCGAACTTATCGTCCAGAACCCAAAGTGTATAGTTTCCGATGATTTCTTGATTTTAGTTTACCAGTCAAATTCCAGGGCGTTACAGAAGGTTCCTTATGGAAGGAACTGATAGAACTGTAGAACTCGAAGAGGATCGAGAACTACAAGCCGATACACGTTTGGTTGACAATAGCAATCAACAAGAGGTTGTTGAGGATGATCAAATGGTTGATCAAAACACACAAAACATTCGCAAATCTGGTAGAGTTAGCACCCCACCTGAGAGATATGGATTTTTCATGGATGGATGCTACGTGATTTATTCGGATGAACCCACCACATACCGAGATGCAATGTCGCAATCTGATTGTGACAAATGGCTAGAAGCCATAAATGTTGAGATGCAATCCATGCATGACAATCAAGTATGGGACTTGGTTGCTCCACCTCTAAATTCCAAGCTGGTTGGAAGTAAGTGGGTTTTCAAGAAGAAAACTGATATGCATGGAAACTTGGATACTTATAAAGCTAGACTTGTAGCAAAGGGTTTCACTCAAACTCAAGGGGTTGATTATGATGAAACTTTCTCGCCCGTGGCGATGCTAAAGTCTATAAGGATATTGTTTGCCATAGCCGCATATTATGACTATGAGATATGGCAAATGGATGTCAAAACTGCTTTTCTAAATGGGCATCTTAATGAAGATGTTTATATGGTTCAGCCTGAAGGTTTTGTCGATCCACAACATCCTAACAAAGTATGCAAGTTGAAGAAATCAATCTATGGATTGAAACAAGCATCCAGAAGTTGGAATCACCGTTTTGATGATGAAGTTAAGAAATTTGGATTCATCAAAAACGCTGATGAAGCTTGTGTGTATAAGAAAGCGAGTGGGAGCATCATAACCTTTCTGGTATTATATATCGATGACATATTACTGTTTGGAAATGACATTCCAACCTTGGAAGGTGTGCAAGCCTGGCTTGGAAGCTGTTTTTCCATAAAGGATCTTGGTGAAGCCGCCTATATTCTGGGAATAAGAATCTATAGGGATAGATCAAGGCGGTTGATAGGTTTGAATCAAAGTGCATACATCGACAATATCTTGAAAAGGTTCAAGATGGAAAACTCTAAGAAAGGTTTGGTACCTATTCAAAGAGGAACAATGTTGAGTGCTTCTCAATGTCCAAGCTCAAAGGATGAGCAAGACAAAATGAGTGGTATCCCATATGCATCTGCTATAGGATCCATCATGTATGCCATGATTTGCACTAGACCGGATGTGTCATGCGCCTTGAGCATGACAAGTCGATACCAACAAAATCCGGGAACTAGCCATTGGATGGCTGTTAAGAGCATATTGAAATACCTTAGAAGGACTAAGGATATGTTTCTAATATATGGCTCTGGTGAGGAGGAACTCGTTGTAAAGGGTTACACTGATGCGAGTTTCCAAACTGATCGAGATGATTCTCGATCACAATCGGGATACGTTTTCGTTCTCAATGGTGGTGCTGTCTCATGGAAGAGTGCAAAACAAGACGTGGTAGCTTTTTCCACCACTGAATCTGAATACATCGCCGCCTCCCTGGCAAACTCAAGAAGCTGCAAGGATTAGAAAGTTCATTGCCGATCTAGGAATGGTTCGTACCATTCAGGACCCTCTAGAGATCTTTTGTGACAACGAGGGTGCGATTGCTCAAATCAAGGAACCCCACGCACATCAATAGACTAGGCACATTGAGCGGAGATTCAACTACATAAGGGATGAAGTTGAAAAGGGAAAGATATGTATTCGCAAAGTTCACACTGATCAAAACATTGAGGACCCACTCACGAAACTCCTTGAAAGGCCGAAGCATGAGAGTCATACTTGCGCCTTAGGACTTCGATATTCTAGTGATTGGATTTGATCAAAATTTGTATTTGGATATTGGAACAATTTTATTTTAACTCAATCATATGGTTTTGGTTATGGTCATGTTCTTGAGTTATGTTCCATTTTAGTATGTTTAAATCCGTGAATAATTTGAATTATTCTAAACGTCCGTAGTCGTTCATATTTGTGGGAACAAATGTGAAAGTAAGACTATTATGAACTTGAATTGGTAGATATTCATGAGGTATGAATATAGAAAAGGGTTGCTGCCAAGGTTCATAGATATTTATGGGATAAATATTGGACTGACCCGCTCTCAATTTTACTGCATGGAATCCTTGGGATTTGTGATCATAAGTAAATTTGAGTAAAGGCGAACTTCATAGTATCCTCCGACCTGAGATACATATTGGGTCTTGATATTCATCGACTATTATGCTTTGACTTAGTTCTTCGCTGCTCTGAAATATGTCAGTACATAAGGCTAAGCTCAAGTATAGTACAAGGTGATAGTGAGAGTCGTATGTAGTCAATATGGGATTTGTCCCTCTTATTCGTTGAGAGTTAAATGTCTAAGGCCTGACAAGTTAAATCGACAGAGAATGATCACTCTGTGTCTCTGGATTTAACATGACATTTGTGGCAAAAGGATAAATGATAGTTTCACCTAAATCATTTTCAAGTATGGGACTTGAAAGGGATGATGTTATTGAATGGCACTTCGTCACACGTATTAGGGGTAGTAAACCGTAGTTAGGCGGTATTTGCTACTTGCATCAATCTTCTATGTATCTTGTGCAAGTGGGAGATTGTTGGACTCGGTCTGCCCAAGAGACATGTTAAATTGATGTGGCTAGTACGTTATGATCCAAGTCGGGTCATACCCAATAACAAGCTTGACAAACACCAATAATATTCGTTCATATATGATGTGATCATAACAAATGAATATTAACACTTGAGTTATTTGGAAAGGGGTTTCTAAATAAAATGTACTTGTGTAATAAACAAATCATATGGATGATTTATGTTTTATGAAAGAACATTACATAGTGTTATTTAAGTTGGTTAAATAACAATATGTGAATAATAATAACCAAGCATGTCTCTTAACATATAATAGGTTTTATAAGTTATAAGTTATAAACTTATAAAAGTATATATGTATGGATATATATATATATATATATATATGTTTAAAGTTTTATAAAAGAAAAAGATAATAACTCTTTCAAATGTAATATTATTATATGTTTGAGTGGAGACATGCAAGGTGAGTGGAGACATGCAATGGTTATTATTGGTGGAGAGAAAGATGCCTTTAAATAAAACAAAGTCTTTCTCTTTCATTCTTTCATAACACACATAATTTCCATGTAAACTTTTCTCTCTTCCTCTCTTGGGTATTTTCATCCAACATAAGAAAAGAAGAAGAAAATTTCAAGTGCAAATCCTAGCTAGAAGTGGTGTGTTGTTGAAGCTTGGGGTATGCTAGCTTGAGGAGCTTCCATATTCAAGTTCTTACCTTTCAATCATCATCTCTTTCTCCCGGTTTTGTCATATTGAAAGGTAGTAGTAACATGCATGGACTTATAGTGACATGCATGTATTTGATAGTGTGTAATTCGTATTTGGATCTGGGTTTGGGTTTTGCATGTTTAAAATTGGTTTTATACATATCATATTAACAAGATTTAAAACTTTTATATCCGCTGCGTTTTTGGTAAAATAGGGATTTTATCACTTTGATAATCTTGTTAAAACCCAACAAACTTGTCTAAAACAACATCTCGTCTTTCAAATTTAGAAACATTAAACATAAAACATAACAGTCTTCCATGAGTTGCCAGTCTCTTCCTTTCCATGCCATGAGCCCATGCCAAGCGAGCTGCCTCATCCTACTCACCTACATGCATAGTAAAAGTTAGAAACGTTGAGTGTGCTCTAGTTAATCAGGTAGCATACAATATATACATTCACACATTTCTACATACTTATCCGAAGATACATAATATGTAACCTGCTTACCTTTCCTTCATACATATACTATCATATACTTTCTTTCATTCTTTTCTTTCCTTTATTTTCTTTCCTTTCTTTTCTTTCATACTTTTATATTAAACCTTACTTTGCATAATTCTATGTTTTAAAGAGCATTAGGCCCTACTGCCTCGAGTATTATTAGGGCTCAGTTCCCTTTCTTCCTTGAGTATTATTAGGGCTCGGTTCCCTTTCTGCCTCGAGAATTATTAGGGTCCGGTTCCCTTTCTGCCTCGAGAATTATTAGGGCTCGGTTCCCTTTCTGCCTCGAGTATTATTAGGGCCCGGTTCCCTTTTCTGCCTCGAGTATCATTAGGGCTTAGTTCCCTTTCTGCCTCAAGAATTATTAGGGCCCGGTTCCATTTCATCCTCAAGAATTATTAGGGCTCGGTTCCCTTTCTTCCATACAACCATATCATACCTATCTATATATTCATAATCATAACTTTCGTACATTCATACGTCATTCGTACATCATTTATAACAATCATATCTTTAACTACCACCTGGTGGTACATGCAATATTCAAAGATCGTTCACGCACCGTCAAGCATTCATTCATACAGAAATCATACAAGGCATACACTTACCACTTAAGGTAAGTTTATTAACTAATCACATTGAGTATGCACACAGTTCCGAAAACATAACAAGGAAGCGGAGCTAGAAACTCACCTGAGCTCGGTTACGTTCACCGTTAATGGTTATCCCTTTCTTTAGTTGTGCACGACTAACTGTATAACAATTACGCGCATTAATTACTATCACTATCCATATCGTAATTCTAATTTAATTATAATCCTCAACGAACAGGGGTCCGAGGGCAGCGCCCCTGTCAGCGGGGTTCTAGGGTCGGCAGCCCCTAGCAATTGTTATCGTAATCATAACGAATTGGGTGAGTAACAAATGACCTAGTTCATTATTGTAATCATAACAAATTGGGTGAGTAATGAATGACCTAGTTCGTTATCGTAATCATAACGAATTGGGTGAGTAACGAATCACCTGATTCGTTATTTTAACATAACGATTGGGCTCAGTCTTATCCAAACTTTGACATAGAGGTTAAAGTCAAAATCGCCAAGAACACCCACACAGTCAACCTACATCAGATCTGCGATTAACCCTCAAACCTTGATGAAATAACACGATTTTGTTTCATTGAACTCGGATTAGCAGCGCCCACAAAACCTAACCATCCATTCATCCGAATATTACGTTTTTAAAGGGTGCGATTTGTTTTTTTATAGACCTGGTTCGTTAATCAATCGATTACCCATCAAATGTTAACGGATTTCAGTAAGATTTGTTGTGTTGAATTCTTTTTTAACACACTCAAACAGATCTATGATTTTTAGAAGTAATTTGAACTTAAACGAACAAGTTATCGATATTAACGTACCTTAAACGAGTCGGTTTACGGGCACGAGTAGTCTTGATGTTGGTTTGGTTCGTCACAACGTTCTAGCACCATCTTGGCTCGGGATGTAGGATGGTGTTTATGTGTGTTTTTCAAGGTGTAGGCTATGGTGTAGAGATGGATAAAAATGGAAAGGATTAAGGTTTAAGGGGTATTTATACTCCCTTAAGCCCATGGCCTAAGGCCCGTTCCATTTCTTATTCCATCTTCTAAAGTACAAGCCCACCCTCTTAGAATTTATTATCTAAACGGATACACGACACATTATTGCATAAAATAAATTCTCTTTTATTATTATAACCGAAAGTAGGATGTTACAGTTATAGACTAGGCTATTCGTTAAGTTATGAGTCCATTCGTTATGGAGATATAATGAATGGAAGCTCATTCGTTAAGTTAAACCGCATTCATTATAGAGATATAATGAATGGGAGCTCATGCATGATGGGAATACCCCATTCATTAGAGATCTTAACGAATGGGGCCTAGGCCTATATCTAGGCAGTTCCTATGCACAATAGAGTAGAGATCTGTGCCTAAACTATCCAATTACCGTTACCATGCCGAATTCTCTCTAGGATTAAGTTATTCATAATGTAATCACCATTAAAGTATCAATAAAGTATTCGTTTAAAGTATCATCTCGTGTGTACGTATCATGTTCCGCAATCAGATCCTGTTCAAATAACATGAAGTAATGTTTTCACAATTGTAGTTTTAATCAAAATTGATGAACATATTAGGGGTTAATTAAGTCTTAAACAAACTGATTATGTTTTTAATCAAATGAGCAAATGAAACTTATTGTTTGATCTATCAGATGATTAGGATCGATAGGTGATAGTATTACAAGTATACTGATATCAGTTTTACACTGATTCATATCCTTTTCAATTCAATTGCAATTTTAAATTGCATGGTTGGCTGAACGTCTGAAATCAATTTTGACTTTGAATGATGAGAGTCAAATTTGGATAGTTTTTGGACATTATTCGTTAAGATTAACGAATGATGATCTATATGTGTCCACAGTGGCCAAATGACATCATTCGTCAAATTATGATAACGAATAGGTACATCCGTGCTAGACTATAACGAATGTTTCTTTATTCGTTGACTAATTCATTACGAATGGACTTATTCGTTAAGGTCTAACGAATGAACTTATTAGTTCATATGTTATTAATTAATCAAAATCTTATTTAAGGTTTTTCGTCATTATATCTTATAAGGAATCACTTCATTCGTTATAACGAATGACCTCATTCGTCATAACGAATGGAATAACGAATAAGCCTTAAAATGTCGAATAGAATACAAAACTTCACTAAGTATTAGTGAAATTTTGTATATTTTTATGATGATAGGTTTTACTAATGTTCGGGTTTTTGTTACAGATATGGCAGAAGAACATATAGTTGATGCACCATCACATGACAATCCAGTCATTCAAGATGCACCACAGGCACCATAGGAACTGCAAGCTCAAGCACCAGAAGCTACACCTGTCGTAGCTGAGCTGGCCTATGATAAGAAACATAACATCAGTGCATTTCTTTAAGATAATTTTGTGGAACGAGATACATTTGGGGACGTAATCACTTTCTTACATCGCTCATGTATTTTTTATGCTATCTATGCTAATGTCCCAGTACATTTTAGTGTTATTCATCCATTTTGGGATAGTGCTCGATATGTTGATGCTTAGAATAAGACGATCAAGATAGATGCTGACATGATAAGACGAGTTCTTCAGTTTTCTTATATGATTAATCATCCATGTGAGTTTGACAAGACCCTGATTAGAGGATTATTTCGACGATTACATTCCAAAGACGAGCTTGACCGTTCATAGTACAACAAGGCATACTTGTGCGAACAATACAAGTACCTACTTTACATTATTATTCACTACCTTGGTGGACGTAAAACAGGATACGAAGAATGCAGGATTATGTTACAATCTGCATTTGTCGCTCTTATTTTGAACAAGCCGTTCAACTTCTCAAAATTGATTTTCTATCATCTGAAGAATAATTGCTTGGTTCGACATCGCAAGAACAAGTTCTTGATGTTGTTGGACTCGGTCTGCCCAAGAGACATATTAAATTGATGTGGCTAGTACGTTATGATCCAAGTCGGGTCATACCCAATAACAAGCTTGACAAACACCGATAATATTCGTTCATATATGATGTGATCATAACAAATGAATATTAACACTTGAGTTATTTGGAAAGGGGTTTCTAAATAAAATGTACTTGTGTAATAAACAAATCATATAGATGATTTATGTTTTATGAAAGAACATTACATAGTGTTATTTAAGTTGGTTAAATAACAATATGTGAATAATAATAACCAAGCATGTCTCTTAACATATAATAGGTTTTATAAGTTATAAGTTATAAACTTATAAAAGTATATATGTATGGATATATATATATATATATATATATGTTTAAAGTTTTATAAAAGAAAAAGATAATAACTCGTTCAAATGTAATATTATTATATGTTTGAGTGGAGACATGCAAGGTGAGTGGAGACATGCAATGGTTATTATTGATGGAGAGGAAGATGCCTTTAAATAAAACCAAGTCTTTCTCTTTTATTTTTTTGTAACACACATAATTTCCAAGTAAAACTTTTCTCTCTTCCTCTCTTGGGTATTTTCATCCAACATAAGAAAAGAAGAAGAAAATTTCAAGTGCAAATCCTAGCTAGAAGTGGTGTGTTGTTGAAGCTTGGGGTATGCTAGCTTGAGGAGCTTCCATTTTCAAGTTCTTACCTTTCAATCATCATCTCTTTCTCCAGGTTTTGTCATATTGAAAGGTAGTAGTAACATGCATGGACTTATAGTGACATGCATGTATTTGATAGTGTGTAATTCGTATTTGGATCGGGGTTTGGGTTTTGCATGTTTAAAAATTGGTTTTATACATATCATATTAACAAGATTTAAAACTTTTATATCCGCTGCGTTTTTGGTAAAATAGGGATTTTATCAATTTGATAATCTTTTTAAAACCCAACAATGGCATAAAGAGCCGCTTATACGAATGCATGCTTCATTAGACCCAAAATTTTTCGGGTTTATGGTAGGTTTCACCATTTGGCCGAAACTTTTTGGGGTTTTGGTTACCCCATGGTTTTTCAAGGTTATACTTTACATGCATGTGGTAATCTTGAAAAACCAAGTCATTTGGATGATTGTTTAGTTTGTTTGGACAAAACCCGAAACTTTCGGTTTGCTTAAGCTTTGGCCGAAAGTTTTGAGGCAAAAAGGGGAACCATTTTGGTCTTGTATTATTGCATATTTGGATGTGTAATAGATGTTCATAACCTAGCCATGGCCTTGTGTTTGGTTGAATGATTGTGTTGGTTGTTTGTTCATTCGATTTGGTTGTAATATTTATTTGGGTTTGTAATCTATTTATTCATTCATATGGCTTGTAATAATAAGTAGATTAGATGTATTTCTTTTACTAGAAAAATGTATTAGGATAAATTTTGTACAAGTAGATGCATGGATGGAAGCCCAAATAAAATAATGAAGACCACAACACCGGGAGTAAACACTTGGAGCATATGGATGCGGAATCAAGTGGGAGTTTACCGACACAAGTGCATGTTCTTTTGGGTCCCTTAGGAGAGACTTTTTGACACACTTGTCTTCGGTCAACAAGTGTGATCAATATTAGGAGGCTATGGTTATGAACTTGTGGGTGTGTATATTTTATGCTTGCATGGTTGATTTACTTATTATTTGCAATATGGTTTGCTTAACAACTTAAAATCAACTAGCATAAAATTGGTTCCTTAGAAATCGTTAGGTAATAAAAATTGGTTTTATTAATAACTAATGATTTCATAATAAAAATGGGTGTTATTAATTCGAACTTTGAAAATGGGTTTTTCAACTAAGTACCATACATTTGAATGCATACAAATGAAAGGTACAATAAATAGTTTTCCAATCTAGAATTTAGAAAACTAAAATCCCTTTTTAAAAACAAGTTAAACACCATCCTTTTATACGACACTTAAGTCACTTGTAGACTTGAAAGTGAGTTAGGATCACCTAAGCACTTTTAAGAAAACTTGTGATCTTAAGGTGATTTTACGAGTACTTTTGGCATTAGGATCACCTAACCACTTGTATGAGTAAACTCACACGTGTGTATAAGTATGACGACTTGATTTGAAACCATGACTATTGGATCACCTTAACATGGCGTTCAAAGGTGTTGATGGGATTTAACATACCAACTAAACATATGATGTTTAACCGATCGCATAAAACTAGAAGTTGCAAAGGGTTGCAATTGTCAAACGTCGACTACCTTGTTAATTCGAATAGTAGGATAAAGGTCACCTAACCACTATTTGAATGAAACGTTGGGTTCTAGATTTTAATCAATAATTGTCTTGGAGACATTTAAAGGGTATTAAAGATTAAAATTTTATTAATATCGAAAATACTAATTTGAACTTTGTTAAAATTCTTTTAGATGGCCGCAAACAACGTACCGAACGCATTTATCCCACACGTGCATAATCTATCACTAAGATCCATTCTGGATAAGGATTGTCTAAACTTTAACAACTTCATGGATTGGTATCGAAACTTGAGAATTGTTCTCAAGTAAGAAAATAAGTCTTATATTTTAGATGATCCTATTCCCGATGAACCCGATGTCAATAACTTGGATGCCTATGCGGATTGGTTAAAATACACCGAGGATTCGGTTCAAGTTTCTTGCCTCATGTTGGGAATAATGATTCCCGAGATCCAAAAGGATTTCGAGAATCATGGGGCGTATGACATGATAACCCAACTTAAGGAAATGTTCCTTACTCAAGCTCGGGTTGAGCGATTCGAAACGGTTCGAGCGCTTCATGCATGTCATATGGAAGAAACCCAATCTGTTTCATCTTATGTACTTAAGATGAAGAGCCACATTGATCGGCTTGAACGGCTTAACTGTCCCGTCTCAAAAGAGTTAGCCACGGATTTAATCCTAAATGGCTTAACTAAAAGGTTTGAGACATTCGTCATGAACTACAACATGAATGGATGGGACAAAAGCATTGGTGAGCTTCACGCAATGCTTAAGACAGCCAAGGCCGCATGGGTAAAAAGGTTTTACCCGTTCTTGCGATCAATGAGGGTGGCTCAAAGAAAAGGCATCACCCGGAACCAAAAGCAAAGGTTGTCGTTGGTAAGGGGCAAGTCAAGAAGGGGTTCAAGGGAAAGGCAAAGGCGGAGCCAAAGCCAAAGAAGCTAAAGGTTAGCGCTGAGGACCCGTGCTTTGGTTGTGGTGAGATAGGTCATTGGATGAGAAACTGTCCAACCTATCTCAAGGAGTTGAAAGCTAAGAGGGATGCGGGGCAAACCTCAGGTACAACTTTCATGATTCACATTGATCTTAATATTATTTCTTCTAACACATGGGTATTGGATACCGGATGTGGAACTCACATATGCAATTCATTGCAGGGGTTCAAAAGAAGAAATGAGGTGAAGAAAGGAGATATATGTCTCTTCATGGGCAATGGAGCAAAGGTTGACGTCCAAGCTCGAGGAGATTATGTTTTAAAGCTTCCAAATGGTTTGGAGATTGTTTTGAAAAACATTTTATATTCCCTTAGTTTAACTAGGAATATTATCTCTGTTTCTGTATTAAGACAATCTGGTTATGACTTTAAGTTTGTTGATAATGGTATTTATGTTTTCATGGATAATGTCTTTTATTTTAAAGTGATGCCGTTTTATGGCATTTATGAATTAATTCATGATGACTCATACATTGATAACTCGTTGTATCAAGCTTACACCAAAAGACTCAAAATGGATTTGAGTAATACTTTTCTTTGGCATTGTCGTCTTGGTCACATAAACAAGAATCGTATTCATACACTTCGAAAGAATGGTCTTTTAAATCAAATGTTGATTCATTTGACCAAAGAACCCTTTAATGGAACAAATAAAAGGGCGAAAGACTTATTAGGTATCATACATTTGGATGTATGTGGACCTTTTAGGACAATGACAAGAAATGGTGAAAGATACTTCAATACCTTTACCGACGATTATAGTCGCAATAGGTATGTGTTCTTGTTAAGACTCAAAAATGAGGCTTTTGAAATGTTCAAAGTCTTCCAAATGAAGTACAAAATCAACTCAACAAAAAAATCAAAGTACTACGTTCCGATAGAGGAGGTGAATACCTCAATGATGCGTTTCTAGAACATCTTAGGAGTTGTGGGATTGTCTCACAACTTACTCCACCTGGAACACCACAACATAATGGTGTGTCCGAAAGGAGGAATCTAACTTTATTGGACATGGTTCGATCCATGGTGGCTAGAAGCTCATTACCTCTATCATTTTGGGGTTTCGCTGTGATCTCTGCTGCCCGTATTTTAAATATGGTACCAACCAAGAAAGTGGATAGGACACCTTTTGAAATATGGCATGGAAAGGCTCCAAAATTTTCATATTTAAAGGTATGGGGTTGTGAGGCTTATGTTAAGATCTACACCCCTAACAAACTTGAATGTCGATCCACTAAGTGTATATTTGTAGGATATCCCACGGATTCGATGGGATATTATTTCTACAATCCAAGCGAGCATAAAGTGTTTATAGCTCGAAAGGCTAAGTTCTTGGAAAGAAGGTTCCTTATGGAAGGAACTGATAGAACTGTAGAACTCGAAGAGGATCGAGAACTACAAGCCGATACACGTTTGGTTGACACTAGCAATCAACAAGAGGTTGTTGATGATGATCAAATGGTTGATCAAAACACACAAAACATTTGCAAATCTGGTAGAGTTAGCACCCCACCTGAGAGATATGGATTTTTCATGGATGGATGCTACGTGGTTGATTCGGATGAACCCACCACATACCGAGATGCAATGTCGCAATCTGATTGTGACAAATGGCTAGAAGCCATGAATGTTGAGATGCAATCCATGCATGACAATCAAGTATGGGACTTGGTTGTTCCACCTCTAAATTCCAAGCTGGTTGGAAGTAAGTGGGTTTTCAAGAAGAAAACTGATATGCATGGAAACTTGGATACTTATAAAGCTAGACTTGTAGCAAAGGGTTTACTCAAACTCAAGGGGTTGATTATGATGAAACTTTCTCACCCGTGGCGATGCTAATGTCTATAAGGATATTGTTTGCTATAGCCGCATATTATGACTATGAGACATGGCAAATGGATGTCAAAACTGCTTTTCTAAATGGGCATCTTAATGAAGATGTTTATATGGTTCAGCCTGAAGGTTTTGTCGATCCACAACATCCTAACAAAGTATGCAAGTTGAAGAAATCAATCTATGGATTGAAACAAGCATCCAGAAGTTGGAATCACCGTTTTGATGATGAAGTTAAGAAATTTGGATTCATCAATAACACTGATGAAGCTTGTGTGTATAAGAAAGCTAGTGGGAGCATCATAACCTTTCTGGTATTATATGTCGATGACATATTACTGTTTGGAAATGACATTCCAACCTTGGAAGGTGTGAAAGCCTGGCTTGGAAGCTGTTTTTCCATAAAGGATCTTGGTGAAGCCGCCTATATTCTGGGAATAAGAATCTATAGGGATAGATCAAGGCGGTTGATAGGTTTGAATCAAAGTGCATACATTGACAAGATCTTGAAAAGGTTCAAGATGGAAAACTATAAGAAAGGTTTGGTACCTATTCAAAGAGGAACAATGTTGAGTGCTTCTCAATGTCCAAGCTCAAAGGATGAGCAAGACAAAATGAGTGGTATCCCATATGCATCTGCTATAAGATCCATCATGTATGCCATGATTTGCACTAGACCGGATGTGTCATGCGCCTTGAGCATGACAAGTCGATACCAACAAAATCCGGTAACTAGCCATTGGATGGCTGTTAAGAGCATATTGAAATACCTTAGAAGGACTAAGGATATGTTTCTAATATATGGCTCTGGTGAGGAGGAACTCGTTGTAAAGGGTTACACTGATGCGAGTTTCCAAACTGATCGAGATGATTCTCGATCACAATCGGGATACGTTTTCGTTCTCAATGGTGGTGCTGTCTCATGGAAGAGTGCAAAACAAGACGTGGTAGCTTTATCCACCACTGAATCTGAATACATCGCCGCCTCCCTGGCAGCTCAAGAGGTTGCATGGATTAGAAAGTTCATTGCCGATCTAGGAGTGGTTCGTACCATTCAGGACCCTCTAGAGATCTTTTGTGACAACGAGGGTGCGATTGCTCAAATCAAGGAACCCCGCGCACATCAAAAGACTAGGAACATTGAGCGGAGATTCAACTACATAAGGGATGAAGTTGAAAAGGGAAAGATATGTATTCGCAAATTTCACACTGATCAAAACATTGGGGACCCACTCACAAAACTCCTTGAAAGGCCGAAGCATGAGAGTCATACTTGCGCCTTAGGACTTCGATATTCTAGTGATTGGATTTGATCAAAATTTGTATTTGGATATTGGAACAATTTTATTTTAACTCAATCATATGGTTTTGGTTATGGTCATGTTCTTGAGTTATGTTCCATTTTAGTATGTTTAAATCCGTGAATAATTTGAATTATTCTAAACGTCCGTAGTCGTTCATATTTGTTGGAACAAATGTGAAAGTAAGACTAATATGAACTTGAATTGGTAGATATTCATGAGGTATGAATATAGCAAAGGGTTGCTGCCAAGGTTCATAGATATTTATGGGATAAATATTGGACTGACCCGCTCTCAATTTTACTGCATGGAATCCTTGGGATTTGTGATCATAAGAAAAATTTGAGTAAAGGCGAACTTCATAGTATCCTCCGACCTGGGATACATATTGGGTCTTGATATTCATCGACTATTATGCTTTGACTTAGTTCTTCGCTTCTTTGAAATATGTCAGTACATAAGGCTAAGCTCAAGTATAGTACAAGGTGATAGTGAGAGACGTATGTAGTCAATATGGGATTTGTCCCTCTTATTCGTTGAGAGTTAAATGTCTAAGGCCTGACAAGTTAAATCAACAGAGAATGATCACTCTTTGTCTCTGGATTTAACATGACATTTGTGGAAAAAGGATAAATGATAGTTTAACCTAAATCATTTTCAAGTATGGGACTTGAAAGGAATGATGTTATTGAATGGCACTTCGTCATACGTATTAGGGGTAGTAAACCGTAGTTAGGCGGTATTTGCTACTAGCATCAATCTTCTATGTATCTTGTGCAAGTGGGAGATTGTTGGACTCGGTCTGCCCAAGAGACATATTAAATTGATGTGGCTAGTACGTTATGATCCAAGTCGGGTCATACCCAATAACAAGCTAGACAAACACCGATAATATTCGTTCATATATGATGTGATCATAACAAATGAATATTAACACTTGAGTTATTTGGAAAGGGGTTTCTAAATAAAATGTACTTGTGTAATAAACAAATCATATGGATGATTTATGTTTTATGAAAGAACATTACATAGTGTTATTTAAGTTGGTTAAATAACAATATGTGAATAATAATAACCAAGCATGTCTCTTAACATATAGTAGGTTTTATAAGTTATAAGTTATAAACTTATGAAAGTATATATGTATGGATATATATATATATGTTTAAAGTTTTATAAAAGAAAAAGATAATAACTCTTTCAAATGTAATATTATTATATGTTTGAGTGGAGACATGCAAGGTGAGTGGAGACATGCAATGGTTATTATTGGTGGAGAGAAAGATGCCTTTAAATAAAACCAAGTCTTTCTCTTTCATTTTTTTATAACACACATAATTTCCATGTAAACTTTTCTCTCTTCCTCTCTTGGGTATTTTCATCCAACATAAGAAAAGAAGAAGAAAATTTCAAGTGCAAATCCTAGCTAGAAGTGGTGTGTTGTTGAAGCTTGGGGTATGCTAGCTTGAGGAGCTTCCATATTCAAGTTTTTACCTTTCAATCATCATCTCTTTCACCCGGTTTTGTCATATTGAAAGGTAGTAGTAACATGCATGGACATATAGTGACATGCATGTATTTGATAGTGTGTAATTCGTATTTGGATCCGGGTTTGGGTTTTGCATGTTTAAAAATTGGTTTTATACATATCATATTAACAAGATTTAAAACTTTTATATCCGCTGCGTTTTTGGTAAAATAGGGATTTTATCACTTTGATAATCTTGTTAAAACCCTACAGATGTATCCTCGCTTTCTACAGCATATCATTAACGATCTTATTCCTAACTTGGTCCTTGATCCGACATTAGTAAATGTGTGATGGTTTTGGATCACATGACAGAGGATACGATGAAGCGTATGAAGTTGTGTCGGAAATTATCAGTAGATGACAGGACAAGTTTTAAAAAGTTGATAGGTCACCTGGTGAGACCTAATTATGAATGTGCATCTAATGATCGTTGAATCCACAACGATTATGATTCTGAACGTGAAGATGGACCAGGTGGGAACAATGATGGTGATGATGATGGTGTTGGTGGAAATGGAGGAAATGGGGGAGATGGTTGTCGTAATGTGGTTGAGGAAACTAGTTCTGAGGCTGATCAACACAAGAGAAATGGTAAAGCTCCAATGAAAGAACAAGCCAAGAGGATGAGAGTTCACAAGGGGAGTGGTGTGAAGATTGGTCCTATTGAACCAAGGTCGTCAGTTCCTCAATAAGTACTAGTTGTATCTACTTTTGTAAGTACCCCGGAAATTACTTTAACGACGACAGCTTCACCTGATCCGAGATTCACCTTGATTCCACAGTCGTTGTGGTCACCTATGCCGACTTCTCCTATCACTACTATTACTGCAACTCCCTCTCCAGCTATGATGACGATGCAGCCTTCGGCTGTATCCTTTACGAAATTCAGTCATCCTCAAGGTCCAGTGCAGCTAGTGCCTCTTACATTTCATTCTTTGACTGTTCCACAACAAATGGATATGCTGTTAAGTTTAATACATCTCCAGGAAAGTCAAATGGTTGCTAATAGCCAGCTGCAAGATCAAATGCGGATGGATCAACGCATGATGGTAAGTCACATATCTTATTGTCAAAAAGAGAATCGTGAGCTTCATGCCATTGTTACTTCTCAGGGGAGAAGTTGAAAGTGCAGGAAAACGTTATCCTTCAACTAACGTGCAAAGAAGATATGTTGAAGAAGTTGAAGGGTAACGGCTGTTAGGTTTTAACAAGATTATCAAAGCCATATAAACCCATTTATATGAAAAATGCAGTGGATTAAAAGTTTTAAATCTTGTTATATTGATTGATATAAAACTTGTTTTATATGTAAAACCCAAGCCCCGGATCCATATACGAATTACATGCATACCAAAACTATCAACCATAGGGGGTTTATGTAATACAACCTTTCAAGAGGCAAGAATATGAAGGAGATGACGGTTTGAATGGCTAGCCTTCAATGGAGAAGAGCCTCAAACTTGTATACCCTCCAAGCCTTCAACAAACACCTTGCTTGCTAGGATTTAATGACTCGCACTGGAAAGATAAAACCCTCTTGTGTTCTTCTTCCTTGAACCGATTTTTGGAGAGAAGAGAGAGAGGAGAGAGTGATTACAATATTGCATGTAATGTGGTTGGTTATATTTTTTTTGTGTCCCAAGATGTATTAATAAGAGAAAATATCATAAACAAATTGGTGGGAAGTTTTCCCTTAAAAGTGGGTTGGTCCTACCAGATATTATTTCCTCTTTCTTCCTAGAACAGACTAATACCCCATGTACTAGTCTCAGGACCAATACTCCATGTATCAGTCGCAGGACTAATACCCTATGTTAATTCACGGGACTAATACTCCATGTATTAGTCACTGGTCTATTGAAACTTTGTGACATTTAACACGTTAATCATGCCATAAGTTTCATGCAACATACCACAACCATTATCATATATATATCATTTAACCAACTTAAATAATATCATAAGATAATCTCTCTTAGTAAATTATCCTTATAATTTATCGATTCCTCAAGTGCAAATATTTAGAAACCTATTTTCTAAATATCATAAGTGCTAATATTTATTTGTTAGATCATATCTACAATATATATTATGGTTTTTGTCTAGCTTGTTATTGGGTATGACCCGACTAGGATCATAACGTACAAGCCACATCAACTCTAATATGTGTCTTGGTCAGACCGATTCCTACAATCTCCCACTTGCACAAGATACATAGAAGGTTAATGCAAATAGCAAATACCACCTAACAACGGTTTACTACCACTAATACATATGACGAAGTGTCATTCAATAACATCATCCCCTTCAAGTCCCTTACTTGAAATGATTTAGGTGAACCTATCATTTATCCTTTTGCCACGGATGTCATGTCAAATCCAAAGACACAGAATGATCATTCTTTGTTGATTTAACTTAGCAGGCCTTAGACATCTCACTCTCAACGAATAAGAGGGACCAATCCCCTATTGACTACATACGTCTCTCACTATGACCTTGTACTACATTTGAGCTTCGCCTTATGTACTGACATGTTTCAGAGCAGCGAAGAACTAAGTCAAAGTATAATAGTCGATGAATATCAAGACCCGATATGTATCTCAGGTCGGAGGATACTATGATGTTCGCCTTTACTCAAATTTACTTATGATCACAAATCACAAGGATTCCATGCAGTAAAATTAAGAGCAGGTCAGTCCAATATTTATCCTATAAATATCTATGAACCTTGGCAGCAACCCTTGCTATATTCATACCTTATGAATATCTACCAATCCAAGTTCATAATAGTCTTACCTTCATACTTGCTAATTAACTTATTCACGGATTTAAACATGCTAAAATGGAACATAACTTAAATGTCATAATCATAAACCATAATCATATGAATGAGTCAAAATAACAATTGTTCCAATATCCAAATACAAAATAGATCAAATCCAACCACTAGAATATCGAAGACCTAAGGCGCAAGTATGACCCTCATGCTTCTGCCTTTCAAGGAGCTTCGTGAGTGGATCCGCAATGTTATGATCAGTGTGAACTTTGCGAATACATATCTTTCCCTTTTCAACTTCATCCCTTATGTAGTTTAATCTCCGCTCAATGTGCCTAGTCTTTTGATGTGCACGGGGTTCCTTGATTTGAGCAATCGCACCCTCGTTGTCACAAATGATTTCTAGAGGGTCCTGAATGGTACGGACTACCCCTAGATTGGCCACGAACTCTCTAATCCATGCAGCTTCTTGAGCTGCCAATAAGGCGGCGATGTATTCATATTCAGTGGTGGACAATGCTACCACATCTTGTTTTGCGCTCTTCCAAGAGACAGCACCACCATTCATAACGAAAACATATCCTGATTGTGATCGAGAATCACCTCGATCAGTTTGGAAGCACGCATCTGTGTAACCCTTTACAACGAGTTCCTCCTCACCAGAGACATATATTAGAAACATATCCTTAGTCCTAAGGTATTTCAATATGCTCTTAACAGCCATCCAATGGCTACTTCCTGGATTTTGTTGGTATCGACTTGTCATCCTCAAAGCGCATGACACATCCGGTCTAGTGCATATCATGGCATACATGATGGATCCTATTGCGATGAATATGGGATCCAATTCATTTTGCCTTGCTTATCCTTTGAGCTTGGACATTGAGAAGCACTCAATATTGTTCCTCTTTGAATAGGTACGAAACCTTTCTTAGAGTTGTCCATCTTGAACCTTTTCAAGATTTTGTCAATGTATGCACTTTGATTCAAACCTATCAACCGCCTTGATCTATCCCTATAGATCCTTATTCCCAAAATATAGGCTGCTTCACCAAGATCTTTGATGGAAAAACAACTCCCAAGCCAGGATTTTACACCTTCCATGGTTGGAATGTCATTCCTAAACAAAAGTATGTCATCAACATACAATACTAGGAAAGTAATGATGCTCTCACTAGCTTTCTTATACACACAAGCCTCATCAGCATTCTTGATGAATCCAAATTTCTTAACTTCTTCATCAAAACGGTGATTCCAACTTCTAGAGGCTTGTTTCAATCCATAGATTGATTTCTTTAACTTGCATACTTTATTAGGATGTTGTGGATCGACAAAACCTTTGGGCTGAACCATACAGACATCTTCTTCAAGGTGTCCATTTAGAAAAGCAGTTTTGACATCCATTTGCCATATCTCATAGTCATAATATGCGGCTATGGCAAACAGTATCCTTATAGACTTTAACATCGCCACAGGCGAGAAAGTTTCATCATAATCAACCCCTTGAGTTTGAGTGAAACCCTTGCTACAAGTCTAGCTTTATAAGTATCCAAGTTTCCGTGCATATCAGTTTTCTTCTTGAAAACCCACTTACTTCCAACCAGTTTGGAATTAAGAGGTGGAGCAACCAGGTCCCATACTTGGTTGTCATGCATGGATTGCATCTCAAAGCTCATGGCTTTCAGCCATTTATCACAATCATATTGTGACATTGCATCTCGGTATGTGGTTGGTTTATCAGAATCCACCACATAGAATCCATCCATGAAAGATCCATATCTTTCAGGTGGGGTGTTAATTCTACAAGATTTGCGAACGTTTTTTGTGGGTTGATCAACCAATTGATCATTATCAACAACCTCTTGTTGATCGCTACTGTCAACCAAACGTGTATCGGCTTGTGGTTCTCGATCCTCCTCGAGTTCCATAGTTCTATCAGTTCCTTCCATAAGGAACCTTCTTTTCAAGAACATAGCCTTGCGAGCTATAAACACTTTATGCTCATTTGGATTGTAGAAGTAATATCCCATCGAATCTTCGGGATATCCTACAAAGATACACTTTGTGGATCGGCTTTCAAGTTTGTCTGGGGTGTAGATCTTAACATAAGCCTCACAGCCCCATACCCTTAAATATGATAATGATGGAACCCTTCCATGCCATATTTCAAAAGGTGTCCTTTCCACTTTCTTGGTTGGTGCCATATTTAAAATGCGGGTAGCAGAGATCAGTGCAAAACCCCAAAATGATAGAGGTAATGTTCTTCTAGCCATCATGGATCGAACCATATCCAATAGAGCTCGATTTCTCCTTTCAGACACACCATTATGTTGCGGTGTTCCTGGTGGAGTAAGTTGTGAGACAATCCCACAACTTCTAAGATGTTCTAGAAACGCATCATTGAGGTATTCACCTCCTCAATCGGAACGTAGTACTTTGATTGTTTTGTTGAGTTGATTTTGTACTTCATTTTGGAAGAATTTGAACATTTCAAAGGCTTCATTTTTGTGTCTTAACAAGAACACATACCCATAGCGACTATAATCGTCGGTAAAGGTAATGAAGTATCTTTCACCATTCCTTGTCATTGTTTTAAAAGGACCATATACATCCATATGTATGATACCTAATAAGTCTTTCGCCCTTTCATTAGTTCCACTAAATGGTTCTTTGGTCATTTTTCCCAATAAACAAGATTCACATTCATCAAATGAATCATCTCTTGATTTCGAAAGACCATTCTTTTGAAGTGTATGAATGCGATCATTGTTTATGTGACCAAGGCGACAATGCCAAAGAAAAGTTTTACTCAAATCAAATTTGAGTCTTTTGGTGCTAGTTTGGTACAACGAGTTATCAATGGATGTATTATCATGAACCAATTCATAAATGCCATTAAACGGCATTGCTTTAAAATAAAAGACATCATTCATGAATACATAAAAACCATTGTTTACAAACTTGAAATCATAACCACATTATCTTAAAAGACAAAACGGAGATAATGTTCCTAGTCAAACTAGAAGCATACAAAATGTTTTTCAAAACAACTTCCAAACCATTTGGAAGCTTCAAAACGTATTCTCCTTGGGCTTCGACATCAACCTTTGCTCTATTGCCCTAGAAGAGACTTGTATCTCCTTTCTTGAAATGCTTATTTATTTTGAACTCCTGCAAAAAATTGCAAATATGAGTTCCACATCCGGTATCCAATACCCATGTTTTAGAAGAAATAACATTAAGATCAATATGGATCATGAAATTTGTACCCGAGGTTTTCCCCGCATCCCTCTTTTCTTTCAACTCTTTGAGATAGGTTGGACAATTCCTCATCCAATGTCCTTTCTCACCACAACCAAAGCACGGGTTCCCCGAGCTAACCTTTAGCTTCTTTTCCTTTGGTTTGGATGGTTCCGCTTTAGCCTTTCCTTTGAACTTGTCCTTAACATGTCCCTTACCTTTGGCAACCTTTGCCTTAGGTTCCGGGAGATGCCTCTTCTTATTTCCACCTTCATTGATCGTGAGAACCAATAAAACCTTTTTACCCATTCCCGCTTCGGCCGTTTTGAGCATTGCGTGAAGCTCACCAATGCTCTTGTCCCATCCATTCATGTTATAATTCATGACAAAAGTCTCAAACCTTTTAGTTAGGCCATTAAGGATCAAATACGTGGCTAACTCTTTTGAGATGGGACAATTAAGCCGTTCAAGCCAATCAATGTGGCTTTTCATCTTAAGCACATAAGATGAAACCGATTGGGTTTCTTTCATATGACATGCATGGAGCGCTCGAACCGTTTCGAAGCCTTCCACCCTAGCTTGAGTAAGGAACATTTCCTTAAGTTGGGTGATCATGTCATATGCCCCATGATGTTCAAAATCCATTTGAATCTCGGGAATCATATTTCCCAACATGAGACAAGAAACTTGCACCGAATTCTCGGTGTATTTTAACCAATCGTTATAGGCATCTAAATCGTCAATGTTCGGTTCATCGGGAATAGGATCGTCCAATATGTAGGACCTTTTTTCTTGTTTGAGAACAATTCTCAAATTTCGATACCAATCCATAAAATTATTATGGTTAAGACGATCCTTATCAAGTATAGCTCTTAGTGATAGGTTATGCACAGGTGGGATAATTGCGTTAGGTGGATTGTTGATTGCGGACATCTACACAATTTAACAAAGTTCACTTTTAGTATTTTTGATATCAATAAAACTAATTTTAATCTTCAATACCCTTTATGTCTTTAAAAAAATTAATGATTAAAATCTAGAATCCAACGTTTCATTCAAATAGTAGTTAGGTGACATTTGTCCCACTATTCAAATTAACAAGGTAGTTAACGTTTGACAATTGCATCCCTTTGTAACTTCTAGTTTTATGGGATCTGTTAAACATCATATGTTTAGTTGGCACGTTTAATCCCATCAACACCTTTCTATGCTATATTTCGGTGACCCTATAACCATGGTTTCCAAATCAAGTTGTCCTAATTACACACACGTGTGAGTTTACACATACAAGTGGTTAGGTGACCCTCATCCCATAAGTATTGTAACACCACCTCAAGATCACAAGTTTTCTTAAATGTGGTTAGGTGACCCTTACCCCACATCAAGTCTACAAGTGACTCGAGTGTTGTATAAAAGGATGGTGTTTAACTTGTTTTAAAAGGGATTTAAGTTTTCTAAATTCTAGATCGGAAAACTATGTACCTTGCATTTGCATGCATTCAAATGTATGGTACTTTATTTGAAAACCCATTTTCAAAGTTCCTTTTAATAAAACCCATTTTATTGGGAAGTCATTATCTTTTAATAAAACCAATTTTATTACCTAATGATTTCTAAGGAACCAATTTTATGCAAGTTGTTGATATTAAGATTGTTAATTATCCTTATCCAAATAAGATAAAACAAAATATATAAATCAACCATGCAAGCATAAATAAACAACCACAAGTTCATAACCTTAGCCACGTAATCTTGGCCACACTTGTTGACCGAAACAAGTGTGCCAAAAGGTCACTCCTAAAGGACAAGAAATGACACAAGGCATGTCTCGGTGAACTCCCACTTGATCCCGCATCCATATGCTTCAAGTGTCCACCTTGTGTTGTTAGTCTTCCACTTTATTTGGGCTTCCAATTAGGCTCCAACTTCAGCTCCTTGCTTCCATGGGCCTCCAAGTTTGGGCTTTGGCCTTTGAGCTAAAATCCCATCTTGGACTATAAGGTCCATTAAAGCCAAAAACCAAAACCGTAACCTTGTTGCATCTTCTTTTACAAAAATATATCCTAATACATTTTTCTCTAGTAAAAGAAATACAACTAATCTACTTATTGTTAGAAACCAATATGAAATGAATAAATAGATTACAAACCCAAATAAAATAATATTACAACCAAATTGAATATTGAATAAATCACAACACAAACACACATCCAAACATAAGGTCATGGCAAATTTATGAACATCCAAATGCACATCCAAATATGCAAGTATTACATGTCAAAAATGGTTCCCCTTGTGAACCTCACACTTTCGGCCAAGGATAAGAAAAACCGAAAGTTTCGGGTTTTGTCCAAACAAAACAACCAATCATCCAAATGACTTAATTCTTCATGATTATCACATGCAAGTAAAGTATAACCTTGAAGAACCAAGGAATAACCAAAAGCCCCAAAAAATTTCGGCCATATGGTGAACCACACCATAAAACCCGAAAAATTTTTAGATCTATTGATGCATGTATCCGTATAAGCGGCTCTTGATGCCATTGTTGGGTTTTAACAAGATTATCAAAGCCATATAAACCCATTTATATGAAAAACGCAGCGGATTAAAAGTTTTAAATCTTGTTATATTGATTGATATAAAACCTGCTTTATATGTAAAACCCAAGCCTAGGATCCATATACGAATTACTTGCATACCAAAACTATCAACCATAGGGGGTTATGTAATACAACCTTTCAAGAGGCAAGAATATGAAGGAGATGACGGTTTGAATGGCTAGCCTTCAATGGAGAAGAGCCTCAAACTTGTATACCCTCCAAGCCTTCAACAAACACCTTGCTTGCTAGGATTTAATGACTCTTGCACTTGAAAGATAAAACCCTCTTGTGTTCTTCTTCCTTGAACCGATTTTTGGAGAGAAGGGAGAGAGGAGAGAGTGATTACAATATTGCATGTAATGGGGTTGGTTATATTTTTTTTGTGTCCCAAGATGTATTAATAAGAGAAAATATCATAAACAAATTGGTGGGAAGTTTCCCCTCAAAAGTGGGTTGGTCATACCAGATATTATTTTCTCTTTCTTCCTGGAACAGACTAATACCCCATGTACTAGTCTCAGGACCAATACTCCATATATCAGTCGCAGGACTAATACCCCATGTATTAGTTCACAGGACTAATACTCCATGTATTAGTCACAGGTCTATTGAAACTTTGTGACATTTAACACTTTTAACATGCCTTAAGTTTCATGCAACATACCACAACCATTATCATATATATATCATTTATCCAACTTAATTAATATCATAAGATAATCTCTCTTACTAAAGTATCCTTATAATTTATCGATTCCTCAAGTGCAAATATTTAGAAACCCATTTTCTAAATATCATAAGTGCTAATATTTATTTGTTAGATCATATCTACAATATATATTATGGTGTTTGTCTAGCTTGTTATTGGGTATGAACCGACTTGGATAATAACGTACTAGCCACATCAACTCTAATATGTGTCTTGGGCAGACCAATTCCTACAACGGCGACGATAAAGACCCCGATGCTAGTGGTGGTGAGCAGAAACAACATGCCAGTACATTTGCTGGTGGTGTTGAAACTGAGGGTAATAACTTGCAGTTGGTAGTGTATGTAGACACTACAAACGTGAAACCAATTGAGTCGATCAAGGCCAACACTATATTATTCATGGAAAACAATCATGGTGTTGTCATGAGTACAGCTAACGCAGATGAGATCGAGGAAGAAGAGTTCTTTGACTATGCCATATCCTGAGATCAAATCTCATTATTGTTTGGTCTGAATGACGTTGGAGAACGAGGGGGATGTGGAAGTGATAGATGACGATGAGGTAAGATTTGACACGAGTATCCCTTCTCGAGATACGTCGTTTAATTATGAAGACGTCGATGTAGAGGATGTGACTAATGAGAAGTATCCTGATCTATACACACATACCATGTTGATCAAAGTATTCCTTTCTTCACTAAAGAACACGTACAAGCAGCTAAAGAGCGTCTTGAAAAGAAAAGGAAAAACAAGAAGAAAGTATCGGGTTCGAGTTCGAAAGATCCTTCTTTCAAAGGAATGTTTGAGGATGCAACAAAGCTCGACTCTCTAAGCTTATTGAGGCTTATCGGTATGTGGATAAAGAAAACCAGAATAAGGTCAAAGCACGTGCAACGGCTCACCAAATGACGGCGTTCAAAGCTGTGAAGACCGTCAAAGGTGATATTGTGTCATGGCTCTATGATTCTGATCTTAAGGTATGTATCATAAAGAGGGAACACGGTGTACATTACTACCAATACATCACCGATGTTCTTACTTTACCAAGGTGGGATGTACGAACATTAGCAAACCGGACGTTCGTAAATCATGGGGGCAATCAAATGGGAGGATGGTTCCATCAACATTTACTATTTGAGGTTAATAATGGTTTTAAATTTTTTAAGCCACAGGTTCCGACAAGAAAGTATATCGACGAGATCAATCCGAGAACAGGTTGGAGGAAGCTTGTGTTGAAAGTAAAGCCGCTGAGGACAATGAAACATGTACCTGTGAAGCTTTCCCCAAAAGTCTTTACAAGACATTCAACCGGTGGTATTACAACAACCGCACCAGTGAAGCCGTAATCGTACTTGGGACGGGGTTAAAGACGAAGTTCATATGGGTTATAGATCAGATGTGGTTGGTTAACTTATCATAGTCGAACAACGACGTGTTATTCAAGAATGAAACTCGATTTGTTGATGCTAAAGATTATGAACGTGCTATACAATTCCAGCGGGCCGTACGTGTTTGCAACGCGTTTGGAGTTCATAAATGTGCAGACTGGGAGACGAAGAGGTTCAAATGATCAAAGACAAAGAGAAATAGATGAGTGGGAGTTTGTTAATGCATTGTTTAGTCGTCTTGGTCTTTGTTTATATTGTAATTTATTCATATTAATGTAAAAGGGCATTTTGGTCATTTCACCTGTTCGTTCGTTATGTATATGTGGTCATTCGTTAAGTATGTTTAACGAATGATCCCATACGTTATGTTTAATGGCCATTCGTTAAGGATGTTTAACGAATGAGCCTAAACGTTATTATTAATATACCATTCATTATGGAATATTAACGAATGAGGTTTAGCGAATGAGTCATTCGCTACACTATTAAGTTAAGTTAGAGATTAAAGACGAATGATCCCCATTCTTTATGGCATGTATAACGAATGGGACTCGTCTTCTATATATAGCCTGTAACATGGTTCATAAATTAACAAGTGTGATTTATTATTCTCTGAGTGTTGTTACGCTGCCGAATTACTCTCTCAACACTCACACACTTCACTAACGTAGTGAACTAGATCCATATATTTGTTATGATCTGAAATCGATTCGTCCGTAATAGGTTTCTTACAAACTCCAAAGACCAATAATGTCAATATCTAAACTTTTCATGTAAATCAACTCGTTGCGCAACGCGGCGGCCTAAATCAAAGGGTGTTTGCGATACGCGACATTAGCTAGGGTTTCCAGATTATAACTTGGGTCGCGCTACGCGAAGACCCTAGTCCAGGGACGTCGTGATACGCGACCGACACTCAATTTTAAAAACCAAATCCTGGAAAATCGAGTTTGATTATTGATTTCTCTCCAATATATGAACCGCGACATCATTCTTACACCAAAACATTAACTTTTCTTCCAGTATTAACATTTAATTTCGTGATTTTAGCGATTATTTTCCATAATATATTTTAACCCAATTTTCCATTTGAAACGATTTCTTGTCCTCTACGTTGAATTGAAGCTATATAAGCAACCTCTAGGTGCTGCTCAATTGATACCCATCTCAATTTACTCTCAAGTGACGAATTCCCTCTTTTATTCAAGTATTATTCACAGTTTGACTTTTAAAAGTTAAACTGATCGTGTTCTTCACATTTCAACTAATTTTCAGGTAACTTTTTAATTGTTTTCTGTTCTATGTCATCATTTGATCAAGAACCCTAATCTAATTTAAATAGATTCGGGGTTTATTCAGTTGAATCAAAACTCATTTAGGGTTTATGTTATGTTTAATTTCGAGATTTTCATAATTAATGATCTGACTTGTTTATTTTTCTGTAAACTTTTCATCTTCATCTTATTTCTCATATTATGGTTAAGTTGGATCCGGATTCTATTAGCTTAAATTAATTTTTCATAGTGTTTGATATTTTAATTTACTCAATATCGGTCCGATCTAAATTAAAATAAACATAACTATCATAATTGGTAAATCCCGAGTATAAAACCTATAATTAAGGATTGTTGTGTCAAAAATTTATTTTTTATTTGTGCATTTTCTTTCAAGTTCATGGATTTAAACCCCAAATGATTTTAAACTTCATCTTTTGTTAATTTATTATTTTCAACTATCATATTTTAACTAGAATAACTTTTATTCTAGGATCTCTCACTAAACCAAACTTCGTCGATTCACTCGTTAATCTCAATTATTCAAGTTACTATTATTTTAGCATATCCTCACGTTTATTGTCATTGTGAGTTTACATAACCCTTTTTGCTTTTTTAAGAATTTCGTGGGTAGCATATATACGTTGTTCAAATTTACTCATGTTTTAGGCCACGTTTATTCAAAACATAATTAAGTTTATGTATATGTGTGATTATTACATACTCTATGAATATGCTCTATATGCTTATAAAAGAACGTTTAGGGCAAAAGGTAGATGAGAAAGAACATCCATTAAGATATACATTCTACAAATACTACATGCGGACTCCATAGTATAGGTGAAAAACACAATCAATTCGCTTTAATCATGTTTTATTCCATGATAGCAGTGAAGTACAACAAGATATAACAAATAAAAGAATAGGTGCATAATGGACCAAAAGAGGTATGAATGTACATGTCAAGATCCCTATTTATAAGGAAACTTGATCTTATTCGGCGTATATGTCTTATACGGTGTATTAGTTGTTATACGAAGTATGGTGCTTATCCAGCGTATAAGTTTGTTTTATACTTCGGATAACCGTATACATTCAATACATCAAAATACATTCCAGTCACTGCTATTCTAGTACACAACCTACAAGACCTAATCGATAGACAATTTATGCACTAACAGCTTAATAGTTTAATTTATAGTTTGGTTGTTTGACCTCATCTTCATCAAGTTTGATCATACATTTACCCAAGCCTCATCCTCAGCTCAAATGATTTTATCTATACACAAGACAAGAGTATAAGAGTTACCGGTTGCCGGTCATCCAGTTCACTAAAAATATAATAAAGCCGTCATCACTATCCATTTATCTTCTTTGTTACACACATATACATACACACATATATATTAATATTATTATACACCTATACGTACAGAAACTCCTGTATCTATATCTCCACGCACAAATTATACGGTTCTTTCTTCTGCTGTGCAAAATTAGTTACAGTTCGATGCCGAGTTTGAAGATCTTCTCTCTGGATGAGTATAATAATAATAATAATAATTCTGTGTATTCGATTTGATGCTGCTACTTTTGTTGATATTTAAGCTCAATTGCTGACGCCATGGTTGGTTAAATTTAATTTTATATATAAACTAGTAGGGGAGCCCGCGCTTTGCGAAGGATATGAGATATGACAATAAGATTGTTGGTTATATGAATTTAAAGTGCTACAGTTTTGTAAAATTTTGTCATTTCTTATTGGTATAATATTTACAACCTATGCAAGATAAACAATAATGCAATAAAAGAAATGCAAAAACATAACTTAATAATAGGTTGACCGTACTTTAGTATCATACATACAAGCAGTTTTACACATGTTAAGGTTTGATAAATGACACAAACATACAAAGCTATGTAAAAGTGGTTATTTATCTGAATAAACAATATGAGCATAACCAATCAGTAATCATTAGTAAATGGGTCAAAATGACCACACATGATATTAGTCGTCATTGCTTTGGGTTTTAAACGGTCGTAGAGCCCACACGTTGCGGGCAGAGACACAACTGGTATAGCCCATACTCCGAATCACGTAAGTAATCAATCTTTCAATCAATTAAGTACGGCAACGACGATGATGATATTAATTTACACCATCATGCTTGCAAAGAAAATGTAAGCATATAGTTCTTAGAAAAAATAAAGAATTAAAAAAAAACTCACAAGATAAGCCTTTATAACATGAGCAATTTCAATCAATTTTTACACAAACGGGTCGCCAGGATTGAACAAACTGGTTTAAAAAAAGATTTTTAAATAAATGACATTGATCCATTTAAATTGTTTCTTTTACAGACAATAATGTAAACTTATTATGAATTAAGATCGGGTAACAAAGTTGCATATAGTCATGAAGGAAGATAAAAAGCAACAAAATAAGTACAGAAATTTGAATAATTCCATGGTTTATCTTTTTTGAAGAAAAAAGTAGAAATAAACCTCTTAGAAATTTGAGGAATAGCAGAAATCCTTTAAACCATCTAGAAAGTTATGAAATTTTCAAAAACCTTTAAGTTATGTCCTAATGCGTTTGAGGACCTTATTTTTCAGCCCTACCGTCCAAACTTACTACCATGAACTGATAGCAAATCTTCCTAATTCTATTGTATAGCAACAAAGATCAGAGTGTCAAGTTGCATGAACTATCTGCATCTGATTCAAGTCTGCAAGTGCTTTTCGCCTTGACTGTCATTGTGAAAAAATAAAAGTATCATATAATTTTTTTTCGCGTCAAACGGGTCGCATAATTGATTTTAGGTTTACATGTAAGACTCGATTTATAGTTACGGGTGGTCTTCTGGTTTATGTCAAGAAGGACATGCCAACCTGTGAACATAGCTCGTTTAAGAATCAGCGAGTTACACACCCTTTCAAGATAAAGTTTAAAAACAATGAAAAGAAATGAAATCAAAGTCTGAATAATCACACGGAAACAAAATATCAATGGGTAAAGTTGTATACCGTTATTTCTATAGGCATGTCTTCTATTACAACCTGAGCACTAATTTCCTCAAAATCTTTCATGCAGCCATCTTTACACACCATGCACTTCGTCCCCAAAACATGAAAGTTGGTTGCAAATATGTTTATTTACACAACATGGTTTATGGACACGTAAACAAACAAACTACATGTTATTTATAGATGCGTGTATTTAGTAATTATAATAAAAGTGGAAAGCAAAAAAAAAAAAAAAAAAAAGGTGTCGCACCTCTTCGGCTTTAAACGTTTGTTCAACTAGTGTAGTTCTTTATCCACGAAGTCTTTTAGAAGATTGCGTTCCCACTACTACATGTACCAACATTTCCAAATTAGAGAGATATATTACATCGGGAACCCTTAAACATTGCATTCTCAAGAATCGTCAAGACTCGAATTTGAAGGGGATGGAGAAGTTCCTGAAAAGAAAGTGTTAGTTAGTTATTTAAAGGGTAACATGATTATTAACATGTTGGAAATTATGGACCGGTCCGATTAATATAATGCGACCAACCGAGTTACGACCCGTAAGAGTTACACATTGGGCAAGAACATTAAATCCGCTTAACCGGTAATGACGAACATAAAACACATTTATTATTTATACTAAATATAAATATTATGTCTATTTACTAGCTAAATAAATTGATTCGGGCTTTAAACAAGAGTTGGATCGAGTTGAACATTGAGGCCCGGTTGTTATTATGATTATATATAAACATTATCATAATAATAATGATATACCTAATATTACTTACTCCATGATTTGGAAGAAAGATAAAGCGGCCAGCCCTCGTGATTTTTTTGTTTTTCATGAACAACAAAATACAAAAGCTTATTCCAATAATTTGGTAGAACCACATGGAGCTAAACTCCATAATCCAAAAAACTCTCTTGTACTCACGGCAACAAGACAAGGGTTGTAGGCCGCTGCACAAGCCACCGGTCATCGTTGCCGTTTCGAGTGACCACCAGTCACTATCGCAGTCAAGCAGACCGCAACCGCTGTGTCTGCCACTGTCGTGATCTGCTGCTGCCGCACCAGCCCTGCACGCCGCCTGCTACAGCCGCTGTTCGCGACTGCCACGCGTCGTCACATGCCATTGTCGCTCCCGTTCGTGTTCGGTTCGGCACCTAGCATTGGTTCGTTGAACCTCGGTGTCTCGAATGGTTAGTTATTAACCGCAAAGGTATATTTATCTCATTGGCAGTTAGATAGATTAATTGTTATATTTATGCCGTGCTCGTATCGTATGTAACCATATCTTGTCGGGTTTTGTTTTGGTGTTGATTACTCGTTTAGTTTTCCGCTGCGCATATATTAATTAATTGGATTAATTCTTATTTGTCATGTTTATTGAACGGGGTTTTAATAAATAATTTTTGACTGTTCACCACCGAAACCCAACAGTGGTATCAGAGCCTTAGTTACAACATGCGAGTCGGTACCGGTCTTTTAACCGGAATTAGAACACAAACTTTAACTGGTTTTAAAGTTTCTGACCTAATTGTTTATAGGGCAACTTTATATTTTGGTCAAAATTTATTAGTTTTGTTTGACCAAAAGCTTTCCCGATTTATTGTATGATTGTTTCATAATATGTAAATCTGGCCGACCGTGTTTTGTGGTTGCTTGTGATGATTTGGTTTTGGTTTTGGTTTATGGTTTTGACCATATTGACGGTTCAAAGTTGTAATAGCTAGGGTTTTTCCTTTATTGTATTTATTTTCTTTATAAATAATGTAATAAACGAAGACCCGAAGACAAAGACCAAGGAAGCCAAACAGGAATCACGAAATCAGTGGGAGTGGCTTAAGACGACGATTGGATGCACTCAAGTTCATCCTTGTGGTTGTTTTGTGTTGTGACCCCGTGACTCGTTCAGTTTTACTAATAGGCTCTAGCAAGATCGAACAAATATTTGGCCATATAGATTTACATATTTTTATTGCTTTTGTGGTTGCTTATACTTTATAAGTATTATATTATAACCAACCTCACACCAATATATTTTTTAAAATGAGTTTTAAAATAATAAAAACGATCATTTTAAAATAAGTTCTAAAAGGAGTTTTACAACTTGGCAAATTAAATTTTAAAACAAATAATAACCAATTATGTTATTGTGAATTAAACTAAATTTAATTTTCAAAAACTTATAACTTAATAGATTTTCTATTAACTTAAAATTGGTTATATGTATCGCGACAAACTTAGTTTTAATAAGTTATTAAAACTAAGAGTAATGAGAGATGAAATCGTTCATCAAGTTGTCCCGATTAATACAGTAAAAGTAAAACTGGACTTTTACTCTATTTTATAAATTTTAAAATCCTAATTTTAAAATCAATAGTTTATGCCATCCTACTATAAGCCACACTTGAGGCATACTGCGAAATTTCAAGTGTTTGGAGCTATACCACCGCACCTTTTTTTCTAGCCTATATCTTCAAGGTGAAAGGGTTTCGTTGACACATCCGGCCCTTTCACACGTGACTATACTAGGGTGACTATTACTTTAATCTTCTGTTACGTGCTACAGCTGTCTGAAGACAAAAGTGGGCATAGATGAGGCTAAACGTATCAACTTAGGCAATTGTTGTCTTAATAGGCCTCGTACCCGAGAGTTGTGCTTTATTCATAATTGGTAATCATTGTCAGTCTGTCTAACCACTTACTAATGTTGTGTGCTACAGCTGCCATTACTAACTGGAAGCCAGATTCTCAAGTTCCTATTTTATTAATGTTAATTGGATCATTAATAATGGAAATAAAACATCGAAAATACTAATTAAAATTAATTTTGCTTATTAAACAGATGTCAACTAATAATAACTCCTCATTTACTCTCAAGCATGTACTTGAGAAAGAAACGCTGAATGACACCACCTTTCTCGAATTGCACCGCAATCTAAGAATAGTTCTCAAGATGGCAAATAAGCACTCTGTTAGTGCTCATGTGCTTAAGAAAAAGGGTACATTGACTAAATTTGGTTGTCCCCTACCGAATGAAATGGTAGCGGATTTCATCTTGAACTCTCACCCCAGTTCTTACGACCAGTTCGTGAAGAATTTCATTATGAATGCCTGGCGATGACAGTGATGAATATTCCAAATAAATATAATCAAGTTCGTGTGGTCAAATCTATGGGTGTTATTGTGACACTCGTCAATTTCAGGTTAACCCCGTTAACTCAAACTCCGTCAATTCAAACTTAAGATCACTTGATCTAGAACGCACATTTCATTACATTTAAAATAAGGTTTTAAATGACGCTTGACAACTACTACATGTGTAGTCTTTCGGGAATTGCACCGAAACGCAAACGAGTTGACGCAAACCATTGGTGAATAAACGAAAAACAACAAAACAATAATTATGTGATAATTATGTGTTAGACTTATGTGTTATGTGATAATATTGGTTAGAACACTAACTCAAGATGCAAACAAGTTAATTTAAGCTAGAAAAGTAATATTTAAAAGTTGAGGGACCTATGTGTAACATGTTATTATTTAATAATAATAATAAACCCTAATCTCTTTCTCTCCCTCACACCCGATCGGCAGCCCCCCCCCCCCTCCCCTCTCTTGCGATCGGGAGCCAACACACACACACATATCACCTTCGTTTGATCGTATCTTTCATAATCGGAGCATCCTACACTCGTTTCTAAGCATCTCTCACGTTTCTCTTGGTTGTTTCTGCGTTTTTAAGGTATAAACATGAAACCCTAACTATTGAATATCATGTATTAAGTATTTATGATTGATTTTTGCTAGAGGATGATTGATTATGTGTTAGTGATTGATATTGATGATCATATGTGGTTTTAAACGGTGAAAGATCTTTGAATCATTGATTTTTTGTACACCCTAGAGGGTTACTACTGATTTCTATGATTAATTATGTGTATTACATGTTTTGAGTTATGTCGTATGCTTAGGATGCATGTTAGATGATTGTTTATGCTTGCTGAGTTTTGACAGCAGTGATTGTTAAACTTGAACGATGTGTAACTTGTTGAATATATAATCAAAGTGAGCTAATTATGAGTCTAATAGGTAGTACTCTGAGTCTAGTTTTCAGAAAGTCCAACCACGCCAAATTTGGAGGTGTTTTGGTTACTCAAACGATTTAAATATGATTAAAGGTCAAAACTGGTACTGGACAGATTGTAAGTTATGTTTAGACAACTGTAACTAATTGTTAATTTTGAAATTGGCTGAGGTTGTTAACACTACAGGGTACTATAATGAGTCTAGTTTCTATAAAGTCTAAGTTTGTAATTTTTGGACGAGTAAAAGTTAATCTTTATGATTTTACAAAACTAAAGTGCAAATCTGAGTTGTGAGACCTGCTGTTAGGTTTTTTTGTAAATATCATATCTCATAAACTACAAGACCAAATGGGTTGGTTCCACTTCTGAAAGTTAACTTGTTTAGATAAGAACCTAACCCAATTGGTCTTGAATTAATTGGACTTTTCATTTAACGGGAATAACAAATAACATTCGGTTGCGCATGAATTTGACTGTTGTGAGTTTGTTGTAATGTTTTGATCATTAAGAGTAAACTATGTAGAATAAAAATACAATAAAATATGTTCTAGAAACCTGACTCATGTATGCTTTTGTGACGATTTTTGGTGAATTAATTGAGATGCTATGACATGTTGAATAGAGTAATCTTTCAAGTAGAATTCTGTCTTGATGAAACTAGCTGCTAACTTTGTGAAAATACATGAAACGTGCTAATTGCTAGATAATTGTTACGTTTTGACCAAATTGCCCTTGCGTGGAATAAATGCTAGTAATGTACACCATTAACACTTGACACGTAGATAGTTGTTCACACACGTAACGTATCACTAATGTGCTTGTTGAGACACACACGATTCACAAACGAAACACGAAACGTATCTTGTGCATAGGTATTATGTGCCGAGTCTAGAGACTCGATAATAGTTCCGACACTTAGAAAATCTCCTTGTTGTTTTAGAACGCTAGTGAGAGTTTTCTGTGACGCGCATCACTTGGGTGACTTGTTTTTGGAATTCTTCGCAAACAGTGAGTTTCACTTTCCCCTTTAAACTTTTTAAACGCTTTTCACATGGGGGAGATAACATACTCCGAAACGCTTTTAGATTTTGTTATGAAATTATATATCACTTGTAAAGGCTAAGTGGCAAACGAAACAATTGAAGTCCTTCACACATCGAACCGTTTAGTATTGGAAAATAGCGAGTCACTGTTGAGTAGTACTACTGGGTTTGACAAACCCCACCCAACGCTAAGCTCGACTGGAGGTCGAGTGGGTGTAATTTTGGCTAACACATTACCATGGTCGGGATAGACCTGGTGGCAAGGCACATGATAAACAGTCAGCTTCGGTGTCGAACACTTAGTAATACTTGCTTTATAGGCTAGCTACCTATAGATATATAATCGATTTAACACTATCTGGTAACGCAAAACGCTAAACGCTTTATTTTATATAAACTTGTGAACTCACCAACCTCGTGTTGACACTTTTAGTATGTTATTCTCAGGTAGCCGAGGCGGGCGCGCGGTATAGGATCATGCATTACTTTGAACGCTTATGTTATGCAAACTCATTTTTTTTAAACTGTTATTATTAATTGTGTTTTAAGTCGTCCTGCGTGGCGCAACTATTGGGTTTAAATGTTTTTACGCTTCCGCACTTATCTACACTTAAACGTTTACGTGGTTTGAAAACTTTATTTATGGTTTGATTGTAACTAATGTTTCCGATCCGGTTAGTTCACACCCTCTGACGGTAAAACTCCGTTAGTGGATTTTGAGGGTGTGACAGATTGGTATCAGAGCCATTGGTTATACGAACTAAAAACTGCATGCATACTAGACTATAACCGCAACGACCCATTAGTTATAATTATACGCACTGCATATATAGTTTGTGTAGTCTTTCGTTATCTCTATCTCTTTACCTCATTCACTCATACGCGCGCATACACGACTTACCTGTAGGGATGTCGACGCTACCATCATCATCACCCGATCAGATGACTCATGCTCATGGGAAGGAACCGCAGTTACCTACCTCATCGCCACCCCGAGTAGTCCCGGAAATAGAAGCCCCTGCACCAAAGAGGTATCGCCTGTCTGGAGGCATGTACGAAAACGAAGTTAGCTGGGATTGGTACCCGAATATGATCAGGCGTATGGTTTATCGCGAACAAGTTCCCCCGCTACCTCACTCGAGTCGTCCTGCTTACCCCAACACCCTACCACCCATAACCGAACATGTAAAGCGTGTTCTCGCCACTGTTGTCTCTTGCTTAGAGCGTGACGTGGGTTTTATGCGCTCGACGAGAGCGAACGTTTCCGGACTGTTAAGAGATGGAACCGAAACTAAGGAGGAAATCTCCCGCCTGACAGCGGCTATGAAGGAAATGCAAGATGCTAGCGATCAACAGATGAAGATTATGAGAAAAATGCAAGCCGAGATGATAGACTTGCAAGAGCAACTCCAAGTGGCAAGGACCCGAACCGAGATAGCTTTAGAGCGTTGCGATGTCTTACAAATGCAAATTGCTCAGAACGCAGCGGAACCTGAGGCAGAGCCTGAGGAGGAACCCGAGGAAGATCCCAAAGAGGAGCCTGGAGAGGAACCCGAGGAAGACCCCGAGGAGGAACCCGAAGAGGAACCGGAGGAAAAACCGGCTGAGCCAGAGGCACACTCAGAGGTGTCCACAGACGATGACATCTAAGGATGATAACACCTAGATGGAGGGGTTGTCTCCATCCAAACTATTATTTTCTATGATTTTAAGGATTGGTTTTAAATACTTTGTAGCGAATACAATGGTTTTAATCAGGAATTATTATTTGGATTATTATATGGTTGTGATGTGATGTTTGTTTTGTTTTATTTCTTTCTTACCTATCTTTTTATTACATGTATGGTGTGTTGCATATGAAACCGAGAATTCATGTCTGACATTTTATGCTGTGATTCTTGGAAATGGCAGGAAGAAACGTTGGACACGGTCGCGGTAATATCAACTTGACTGCAACAGAACTCCAAACTCTGCTGAACGACCACGTGGCGGCCACTCTAGCCGCACATGTCCAGAATCAAGCTGGAGGTCCAACTGGAACGTGTTGTGACAATCGTCAATTTCAGGTTAACTCCGTTAACTCAACTCCGTCAATTCAAACTTAAGATCACTAAATCTATAACGCACACTTCATTACATTTAAACTAGGGTTTAAATGACGCTTAACACTTACTACATGTGTAGTCTTTCGGGATTTGCACCGAAACGCAAACGAGTTGACGCAAACGATTGATGAATAAACGAAAAACGTCAAAACAGTAATTATGTGATAATTATGTGTTAGACTTATGTGTTACGTGATAACATGGTTATGAACATTAACTCAAGATGTAAACTAGTTAGTTAAGTTAGAAAAACAACAATTGAAAGTAGAGGGACTTGAGTGTAACTTGTTTTGTTTATAAATAGATCATTAACTAAACCCTAACTATTCTTTTCTTTCCCCACTCAAAACTGAAGCCCCCATTCCCTTTGCTCCCTTGGCTGCCGTCGACATACACACACAAATACACCATCAATTTCAAGCTTTGATTGAAGAATTAGGTGCTAGGAAGGTATAATTGATTATCCTATACATTCTTATTACTTGATTTTGATGTTTGTTGGGTTAATTGTAAACCCTAGCTGCCGATTCTATATGTATATGTAGTTAATATGATTGTTGTTGATTAATTGATGATTTGATAACTAGTTTGGATGTTGTTACATGTTGATTGTTGTGTCTATGATTTGAGTTCAAACAAAAACCCTAATCATGTATGTAATGGGTAATTGATGTGCATGGATGGTGTTTGTGGAGTCTAGAGGGTTATATGAATGCACGATAGTTCATAGATTGTTATTATGTTGAGTTTGGATGCAAACAGTTTCTGGACAGAATGTGTATATGATGTTTAAGTGACTCTAACGAAGTGTAAACGTGAAAATTGGTTGAAATTATTGGTACTACTGTAAACTAGGTTGATTCTAGTTTCTATAAAGTATAAATTTGTAATTTTTGGACAAGTAGAAGTTAACTTTTATGATTTTACAAAAACGTTGTGCAAAGCTGAGCTGTTAGACCTGCTGTTAGGTTGTTTTGTAAATATTATATCTCATGAAATACGAGACCAATTGGGTTGGTTCCACTTCTGGAAGTTGACTTATTGAGTTAGAAACCTAACCCAAGTTGTCTTGCATTTATTGGATTTTTCGTTTAACGGGAATTGCAAATAACATTCTGTTGCACATGAATTTGACTGTTATGAGTTTGCTGTAATGATTTGATGATTGTGAGAAAACTATGTGGAATAAAAATATAATAAAATATGTTCTGGAAACCTATGACATATATGCTTCTGTGATGTTTTTTGGTAAATTAATTGAGATGCTATGATTGGTGGAATAGTACAATCTTTTAAGTAGAATTTCTGTCTCGGTGAAACTAGCTGCTGAGTTTTGTGAAAATGCATGAATTATGATACTTGCTAATTTATTATCGTGTTTTGACCAAATTGCCCTTGAGGGGAATGATTGCAAGATAATTGTCGTGTTTTGACTAAAATGCCCTTGCGGGGAATAACTGCTAATTGATTGTCATAATTTGACCAAATTGCCCTTATGGGGAATAATGGCTAGTTAATTGTCATGATTTGACCAAAATGCCCTTACGGGGAATAATTGCTAGTGATGTACTTTATGAATACATGACACGTATATGATTGCTTACAAATGTAATGTGTCACAAATACACATGTTAAAGTCACACACAATTCACAAACGAAACACGAAACATGTTATGTGCTTAGGTATTATGTGCCGGGTCTAGAGACTCGATAATATTCCGACACTTAGAAAAATCTCTTTGTTGTTTTAGAACTCTAGAGAGAGTTTTTCTGTGACGCGCATCTTGGTGATTTAATTTGGGAAATTCTTCGCAAACGGTGAGTTTCACTTTCCCCTCTTTAAACTGTTTTCAAACGCTTTTCACTTGGGGGAGATAACATACTCCACAACGCATTTAAGATTTTGTTATAAATTATATATCACTTGTAAAGGCTAAGTGGCAAAGGAAACATTTGAACTCCTACACATCGAACCGGTTAATATTTAGAATAGCGAGTCACTGTTGAGTAGTAATACTGGGTTTGACAAACCCCACCCAACGCTAAACTCGACTGGAGGTCGAGCGGGTGTAATTTTGGCTAACACGTACCATGGTCTGGAGGACCTGGTGACAAGGCACTTAATAAACGAGTCAGCTTCGGTGTCGAACACTTAGTAATACTTGTTGTATAGACTAGCAACCTATCGATATATAATTGACATAACACTATCTGGTAACGCAAAACGCTGTAACGCAAAACGCTGTAACGCAAAACGATGTAACGCAAGACGCTGTGACGTTGTAACGCTGTAACGCTATCACGCAAAACGCTGAACGCAAACGCTAAACGATTTATTTTTATATAACTTGTGAACTCACCAACCTTGTGTTGACACTTTTAGTATGTTATTCTCAGGTAGCCGAGGCGGGGCGCGCGGTTTAGGAACATGCATTGCTTGAATAACTTTTAACCATGCAAACTTACTTTTAACTGTTATCATTGGTTTTAAATCGTCCTGCGTGACGTAACATTGTTCTCTATAGTTTTACGCTTTCGCACTTATTTTCATTTAAATGTTTTTATGGTTTGATTATAACTGATGATTCCGATCCTGTTAGTTCACACCCTCTGACGGTAAAACTCCGTTAGTGGATTTTGAGGGTGTGACACGTGTACTTTCAAGAACTACCTGGATTGCAAGCCCAATTCGTTTATGGGCACTGAGGGAGCTATAGGTTTCTTGCGTTGGGCTGAGAAGGCCAAATCAGCGTTTAAGATGTGTAATTGTCCACCTGCCAGTAGAGTCAAATTTGCTGCTGGAACACTGGAAGATTTTGCTCTCCCTTGGTGGAATTCAAATGTGCAAATTCTGGGATTGGAATTGGCAAACGCAATGAACTGGGAGGAGTTCAAGAATATGATGCGGGAAGAGTATTGTACTAGAGAGGAGATTGCAAAGTGGGAATCCGAGTTTTGGTCGTTGAAGATGGTGGGTTCCGAAATTGAAGCCTACACCACCCGTTCTCACTAGTTAGCTGTGATGTGTCCACGGATGGTAGACCCGCCGAGTAAGAGGATCGAGATGTACATTGATGGGTTAGCACCGCAAATTCAGGGTATGGTGACGTCTTCCAGACCGGCTACGATTCAACAAGCGATCCGGTTAGCTCACAAACTGACGGATCAAGCAGTGACCCAAGGTGCGTTACCACCTAGGGGTTCAACCACTAAAGTCCGTGACAACCCGAGCACTGACAACAACAGCAACAACAACCCGAGTAATGGAAAGAGAAAGTTCGACAACGCCAGGTCCTCATCCTCGAACCCCCCACAGCAACAACACTACCGTAAGCCCGAACTCACTCGGAGCTTCAATAATCAGGGTCACAACAATAACAACAACGGTAGCGGGCAGGGTTCGAGCGGCTATGCTGGGAAACACCCGAAATGCAACAGGTGCAACTATAACCATGCTGGCCCGTGTGATCGCGTCAAGTGTCTGAGATGCGGAAAAATGGGTCATCAGGCCAAGGAATGTAGGGGAGACCTAGCGGCAAAGGGTGCTCCTAAACCACCTATGACGACTAAAGGGTGTTTCGAGTGTGGTCAAGAGGGTCATTTCAGGAAGGATTGTTCCAAACTAAAACAGAACGAGAACAATGGAGGCAGCAGCAGTGGCGGAAGCAATGGTAAAGGTAGAGCTTTCGTCATTGGGTCGGGCCAAGCTCGCAACGATCCGTATGTGGTGACTGGTAAGTTTTCTGTGAACGACTGTTTTGCTTCTGTTTTGTTTGACACTGGAGCTGATAGGAGTTTTGTGTCGAAAGCTTTTAGTAAACTCTTAGACTTAACTCCAACCCCGTTAGATGCTAAGTTTTCTGTTGAATTAGCTGACGGTAAGTCTATAGAAACAACTCATGTACTTGCGGGATGTAAGTTGAAACTGTCAGCTCATATTTTTGATATCGACCTCATACCTTTTACGCTCGGTAGTTTCGATGTCGTTGTCGGCATGGACTGGTTATCCGAGAACCGAGCGGAGATTATATGTCACGACAAGATAGTCCACATCACTACCCCTTCTGGCGAGATCATTTCGGTTCAGGGCGAGAAGCACGGCATGACCACCAGCGTCATCACCCTCATGAAGGCGCAGAAATATTTACGAAAGGGTCATCCGGCAATTTTGGCCCATATTGTTGAGAAACCCGCTGAGGAGAAGCGAATCGAAGATATACCGATTGTGCGAGATTTTCTGGAAGTTTTCCCGGAGGATTTGCCTGGACTCCCTCCTATTCGACAAGTCGAATTCCAAATCGAATTGACCCCCGGTGCAACACCCATAGCACGAGCCCCGTATCGGCTTGCACCGGCGGAGCTTTAGGAGTTGTCCACCCAATTGCAAGATTTGTTAGATAAAGGTTTTATCCGACCTAGCTCATCGCCATGGGGAGCCCCTGTCTTATTTGTTCGAAAGAAGGACGGGACTTTCCGCATGTGCATCGACTACAGAGAACTGAACAAGGTGACGATCAAGAACCGTTATCCCTTACCCCGAATTGATGATCTGTTTGACCAACTTCAAGGATCGAGTTACTACTCGAAGATCGATCTGAGATCTGGTTACCATCAATTAAGAGTGCGCGAAGAAGATATTTCAAAGACGGCTTTCAGAACTCGGTACGGTCACTACGAGTTTTCGGTTATGCCTTTTGGCTTAACCAACGCACCAGCCGTATTTATGGATCTCATGAATCGAGTATGCAAGGCGTACCTCGACAAGTTTGTGATTGTTTTTATTGATGATATCCTTGTCTACTCCAAGGACAAGACCGACCACGAAGAACACTTGACGTTAATTCTGGAATTACTAAAGAAGGAACAACTGTACGCTAAACTCTCGAAATGCGAATTTTGGCTTCGCGAGGTTCACTTCTTAGGACATGTGATTAACGAGAATGGTATCCATGTCGATCCCGGTAAGGTAGAGGCCATCAAAAACTGGGAAGCACCTAAGACTCTGACTGAGGTGCGACAATTCCTAGGACTGGCCGGCTACTACCGGCGTTTTATCGAGGGATTTTCAAAGATTGCTCAACCCCTCACCGCTTTGACTCACAAGGGTACTAAGTACAATTGGTGTGACACGCAAGAATCCACTTTTCAACTGTTGAAAACCAAACTCTGTAGCGCCCCTATTCTAGCCCTCCCCGAGGGAACAGAAAATTTTGAGGTACATTGTGACGCATCGATACAAGGTCTCGGTTGCGTGCTGATGCAACTCGAGAAGGTTATAGCCTATGCCTCTCGACAACTAAGGATTCACGAGAAGAACTACACGACCCATAACTTGGAACTAGGAGCTGTGGTATTTGCTCTTAAGATATGGAGGCATTACTTGTACGGTACCAAGTTTACCATTTACACCGACCACAAGAGTCTCCAACATATCTACGATCAGAAGGAGCTGAACATGCGACAGCGTCGTTGGGTCGAGCTGCTTAAGGATTATGGTTGTGCCATCAAGTACCACCCTGGAAAGGCCAATGTAGTGGCCGATGCCCTCAGCAGAAAAGAAAACGATAAACCCAGGCGAGTGCGAGCATTGCAACTCACGATTCATGCCAACTTACCCGATCAGATTCGCGATGCGCAACTCGAAGCTTTGAAAGATGATAATCTTCCATCATAATTCATGCGGGGCATGAACAAGCAACTCGAAACCAAATCGGATGGGGTCCGATATTTTGAGAACCGGATTTGGGTTCCACGATACGGAGAGTTGAGAACTCTAGTGATAGACGAAGCACACAAGACCCGATATTCTATCCACCCTGGCTCAGATAAAATGTACCATGACTTAAAAGCACTTTACTGGTGGCTAAATATGAAAGCCGACATTGCCATCTACGTGAGCAAATGCTTGACTTGTGAAAGAGTCAAAATAGAATATCAGAAACCATCTGGCCTGCTACAGCAACCGGAACTTCCAATGTGGAAATGGGAACACATTTCAATGGATTTCAACACGGGATTACCTAAAACACCGACGGTATGCGATACCATCTGGGTGATCGTTGACCGATTGACTAAGTCTGCATACTTCTTAGCGATTAAGGAATCGGACAAGATGGAAAGACTGACTCGCGTCTAAATGAAAGAAGTAGTGTCTAGACACGGAGTGCCTGTCTCAATTATTTCTGATCGAGATTCCCGTTTCACTTCGCACTTTTGGAAGTCACTACAAAGCGCACTAGGTACCCGCCTGGATATGAGCACCGCATACCATCCTCAGACGGATGGGTAAAGTGAGCGCACCATTCAGACCTTGGAGGACATGTTGCGTGCATGCGTGTTGGATTTCGGAAAAAGTTGGGAACCTCACTTACCCTTGGTAGAGTTTTCGTATAATAACAGCTACAACGCAAGTATTAAAGCAGCGCCGTTTGAAGCGTTGTACGGACGGAAGTGTCGATCACCTCTCTGCTGGGCAGAGGTGGGTGACAGCCAAATCACTGGTCCAGAATTGGTACTCGAAACCTCTGAAAAGATTGTTCAAATCCGAAACCGCATGGCGGCAGCACGAGATCGCCAAAAGAGTTACGCCGACAAGCGCCGAAAGCCTCTTGAATTTCAAGTGAACGACCAAGTATTACTCAAAGTCTCACCTTGGAAAGGTGTGGTTCGCTTTGGAAAGTGAAACAAACTCAATCCACGATACGTTGGCCCTTACCGGATAACTGAGCGCATTGGTCCGGTGGCGTACCGACTGGACTTACCAACGGAACTCAGCAGTGTACACAATGTATTCCACATATCCAATTTGATGAAATGCCTATCCGATGAAACCCAAGCAGTCCCTCTGGACGAATTGCAAGTTGATGAACAGCTACGCTTCATTGAAGAACCAGTCGAAGTTTTGGATTGGGAAACCAAAACACTCAAGCACAGCAAGATTCCAATCGTTAAGGTTCGTTGGAACTCGAGACGTGGACCGGAGTTCACGTGGGAACGCGAGGATCAAATGATGAAAAAGTATCCTCACCTTTTTGAAGGGCTGACCAACACAGAAAACCGCGAAACCCGGCGGACCGTCAGAAATCACATGAGGTATGAATTAAATTTCGGGACGAAATTTCTTTCTACTAGGGGATGATATGACAAACTGAAAATTTTTCTTACTTTTTCAGACACTCATCACGACTTAACTCAAATTTTCGGGACGAAAATTCTTTAACATGGGAATGATGTGACACTCGTCAATTTCAGGTTAACTCCGTTAACTCAAACTCCGTCAATTCAAACTTAAGATCACTTGATCTAGAACGCACATCTCATTACATTTAAAATAAGGTTTTAAATGACGCTTGACAACTACTACATGTGTAGTCTTTCGGGAATTGCACCGAAACGCAAACGAGTTGACGCAAACCATTGGTAAATAAACGAAAAACAACAAAACAATAATTATGTGATAATTATGTGTTAGACTTATGTGTTATGTGATAATATTGGTTAGAACACTAACTCAAGATGCAAACAAGTTAATTTAAGCCAGAAAAGTAATATTTAAAAGTTGAGGGACCTATGTGTAACATGTTATTATTTAATAATAATAATAATAAACCCTAATCTCTTTCTCTCCCTCACATCCGATCGGCAGCCCCCCCCCCTCTCTTGCGATCGGCAGCCAACACACACACACATATCACCTTCGTTTGATCGTATCTTTCATAATCGGAGCATCCTACACTCGTTTCTAAGCATCTCTCACGTTTCTCTTGGTTGTTTCTGCGTTTTTAAGGTATAAACATGAAACCCTAACTATTGAATATCATGTATTAAGTATTTATGATTGATTATTGCTAGAGGATGATTGATTATGTGTTAGTGATTGATATTGATGATCATATGTGGTTTTAAACGGTGAAAGATCTTTGAATCATTGATTTTTTGTACACCCTAGAGGGTTACTACTGATTTCTATGATTAATTATGTGTATTACATGTTTTGAGTTATGTCGTATGCTTAGGATGCATGTTAGATGATTGTTTATGCTTGCTGAGTTTTGACAGCAGTGATTGTTAAACTTGAACGATGTGTAACTTGTTGAATATATAATCAAAGTGAGCTAATTATGAGTCTAATAGGTAGTACTCTGAGTCTAGTTTTCAGAAAGTCCAACCACGCCAAATTTGGAGGCGTTTTGGTTACTCAAACGATTTAAATATGATTAAAGGTCAAAACTGGTACTGGACAGATTGTAAGTTATGTTTAGACAACTGTAACTAATTGTTAATGTTGAAATTGGCTGAGGTTGTTAACACTACAGGGTACTATAATGAGTCTAGTTTCTATAAAGTCTAAGTTTGTAATTTTTGGACGAGTAAAAGATAATCTTTATGATTTTACAAAACTGAAGTGCAAATCTGAGTTGTGAGACCTGCTGTTAGGTTGTTTTGTAAATATCATATCTCATAAAATACAAGACCAAATGGGTTGGTTCCACTTCTGAAAGTTAACATGTTGAGTTAAGAACCTAACCCAATTGTTCTTGCATTAATTGGATTTTTCATTTAACAGGAATAACAAATATCATTCTGTTGCGCATGAATATGACTGCTGTGAGTTTGTTTTAATGTTTTGATCATTATGAGTAAACTATGTAGAATAAAAATACAATAAAATATGTTCTGGAAACCTGACTCATGTATGCTTTTGTGACGATATTTAGTGAATTAATTGAGATGCTATGACATGTTGAATAGAGTAATCTTTCAAGTAGAATTCTGTCTTGATGAAACTAGCTGCTAACTTTGTGAAAATACATGAAACGTGCTAATTGCTAGATAATTGTTACGTTTTGACCAAATTGCCCTTGCGGGGAATAATTGCTAGTAATGTACACCATTAACACTTGACACGTAGATAGTTGTTCACACACGTAACGTATCACTAATGTGCTTGTTGAGACACACACGATTCACAAACGAAACACGAAACGTATCTTGTGCATAGGTATTATGTGCCGAGTCTAGAGACTCGATAATAGTTTCGACACTTAGAAAATCTCCTTGTTGTTTTAGAACGCTAGTGAGAGTTTTCTGTGACGCGCATCACTTGGGTGACTTGTTTTTGGAATTCTTCGCAAACAGTGAGTTTCACTTTCCCCTTTAAACTTTTTAAACGCTTTTCACTTGGGGGAGATAACATACTCCGAAACGCTTTTAGATTTTGTTATGAAATTATATATCACTTGTAAAGGCTAAGTGGCAAACGAAACAATTGAAGTCCTTCACACATCGAACCGTTTAGTATTGGAAAATAGGGAGTCACTGTTGAGTAGTACTACTGGGTTTGACAAACCCCACCCAACGCTAAGCTCGACTGGAGGTCGAGTGGGTGTAATTTTGGCTAACACATTACCATGGTCGGGATAGACCTGGTGGCAAGGCACATGATAAACAGTCAGCTTCGGTGTCGAACACTTAGTAATACTTGCTTTATAGGCTAGCTACCTATAGATATATAATCGATTTAACACTATCTGGTAACGCAAAACGCTAAACGCTTTATTTTATATAAACTTGTGAACTCACCAACCTCGTGTTGACACTTTTAGTATGTTATTCTCAGGTAGCCGAGGCGGGCGCGCGGTATAGGATCATGCTTTACTTTGAACGCTTATGTTATGCAAAATCATTTTTTTTAAACTGTTATTATTAATTGGGTTTTAAGTCGTCCTGCGTGGCGCAACTATTGGGTTTAAATGTTTTTACGCTTCCGCACTTATCTACACTTAAACGTTTACGTGGTTTGAAAACTTTATTTATGATTTGATTGTAACTAATGTTTCCGATCCTGTTAGTTCACACCCTCTGACGGTAAAACTCCGTTAGTAGATTTTGAGGGTGTGACAGTTATGAAGCCCAACCCCAAGAAAACGGGTTATAATAGCAAAGGTAAGAAAAAGGTTACTGTTGCTGCCACGTCTGCCACCAACAGTAACAAGAAGGTTCAAAACCACCACTGCCGCATCATGAAGAACGCCAGTGCTTTGAATGCAACAAGGTGGGGCACTGAAATGTAACTGGCCAAGAACCTGGCCAAGCTGAGATAAGAGGGTCACTGGAGAATGCTCCTCTTAAGGGATTTTTGTTTTTGTTATTGGACTTTTCACTATTTCTGACAACACATAGGTATTTGATACCGGATGTGGTTACCACATCATGAATGTTTTGCATGAACATGAAAATGGAAGAAAATGAAACAAGGCAACATGCAACTCATGGTTTATGATGGGAAGAAAGTCCCAGTTCTTGAAACTGGCACATATCGTTTTGCATGGTCAATCTGGTCTTGTGGTTACCTTGGATAACTATTCGTTTCGTTTCTTTTTGAACAAGGATTTAAGTACGCTTTTAATTGTATTTCTATTTTCGCCTACTTGACTAATCTCATTTTATTTTGAGGCTAAACCTCGAAACTGCATTTATGAGATTGATGTTAAAACAAACAATAACATATATAATCTTTCTAAACATTCAAGATCTGACATCAATGATACATTTCTATGGCATTGCCGACTTGGTCAAATAAGAAAGGCACGAGTTAAGAGACTCCAATCCGAAGGTTTTTTTGAATCCACGGGACCGGACTCTTTTGACGAATACAAGTCTTGCGCAGTTGACAAACTCGCCAAAGACTTCTTCACTCATAAAAGTGAACGAGCGAATGATCTGCTAGGACTCATACATACTGATGTTTGCGACCCTTTCAGAACCATGTCTATAAATTTAGAAAAATACTTCGTTTCTAATATTGGTAAATATGCCTATGTCTTTCTTATGAAACACAATCTTAAAACTTTTGAAAAGTTCAAAGTCTTAAAACGAAGTACAATACCGTCAAATGATTAAAACACCACGATTTGATCGACGTGAAGAATCTCTCAGCTCGGAATTAATACATCATCTATGTTGGTGCATAAATGTCAGTAGTTCATATGTCTAGTGTCTGTAATCGAGTCTGTAATATTGTTTATGTATTTGTTTGTTTAAAGCGAAGTTGTTGACAAGTTTGCCTAGGCGAACTTGTTAACCAAGCGAAGTTGTTGACAAGTTCGCTTAGGCGAACTTGTTAACCAAGCGAAGTTATGGACAACTTCGCCTGAGGCGAAGTTGTCGTGTATTTATATAGGTTACAGATTATCGTTTTAAGTAAGAGAGAGTTCGTGTAAATCAGTGAGTCAAGTGACGTGAGATCGAGAGTCTGTAACTGTGATTATATCACGTGTTGAGTTATTAATATAACGTGAGTTTGTTCGTATCGTATTCGTGTGTTAGTGTGTTTGTGTTCTACGTCCGTAACGATCTACACAGGGATTCCGCACCTGTGTATATCGGGATATCTCGTGTGATCCGTCCAGGGAACCTACAATTGGTATCAGAGCTTTTGCTCCATTGTGTGGTTCGGGATATTCACGCGGGTGTAGAATTCGTCCCGTTTCGACTTTTCGCGGGACGAGTTTTTGGTGTTTTTGCTCATTCTAGCCTCCTACCAGGGTGTTCAAGCCTTTAAACCGTCAAAAACCTCGTTAAAATCCGATTTTCAGATCTGCAGAAAGTTTGAGTTCGTCAGGCGAAGTTGCTGTTCATCAGGCGAAGTTGCCGTCAGGATACGTAGGGTTTCGGCGAAGATATAAGGAGAAGCGAAGTTATTTATAACTTCGCCTACCTCCTCAACTTCGCCTAACTCAGCGAAGTTCTCATCAAGTTCGCTTAGCTCAGCGAATTTTTCTTCAAGTTTGCCTACTTTCTAAGTTCGCTTACCCTAAGCGAAGTTATTCTCAACTTCGCCCAGTCACGCGAATTTAAGAAAGATCTAGCGAAGTTATTACTTAAGCGAAGTTATCCTTAACTTCGCCTACAGTACTGTTCAGAGGAAATTTTTTTAACTTCGCCTACTCAGAATTTTTCGGGTTTCTTAGTCTTCAAGAAGGATGTCGTCGATTAACATTTCGGAGCTTGTAAAGATGGAAGTTGAAGCGGGGTCAGCTACAAAGGCCCCAAGGTTGCTGAAGGGAACCGATTTTGTCGCGAGGAAGGATCGGTTCATACAATACGTTAAGTACCAGGATGCGAAAATGTGGGTATGCATCCAAGATGGATATATTCCACCAGTCATGGAGTATGAGGGTCGACAAATCAAGAAATACAGTAAAATGGAAGAGGAGGAGAAAAAGATGTATGAAGCCGAAAGCAAGGCTCATGCTGCAATCACAATGGCTCTTCCACAGGAGATCCTCCATACGTTCAGAAAGTATACATCAGCTAGAGAGCTTTGGGAAGCTCTTGAGAACAGATTTGAAGGGAATGTAGGTATTCGGGCTTCAAAGATAAAGTTGCTCAAAACTCAATTTTCAGTCTTTAAGTACTTGAAGAACGAATCTCTTGATGATATTATCACTCGATATTATCATCTAATGACTGAATTGAGTAACTACTCCATTTCTTACCAAGAAGAAGAGATTGTGGAAAAGCTTCTCGATGCCCTCCCACCAAAATGGGAGATGTATACTGTGCTAATGAGGGAAGACAAGGACTTCCCTACTTATGATCTTGAAACCACTGTCAACAAGCTCAGAACTTTTGAGCTTAATATGGTAAGAAAAGAAACATCTATGGATCAGGTTCAAGATCCAGGCATGTACGGTGCTAAAGTAAACTCCAATTCAAGTTCAAAGACTGATTCTACCGCCTACTACTCGAAGGGCGAGTCGGGTGCCAAGTCTTCACAGGAGGGGCATGTGTCAGTAAACTCAAATGGGGATGTTTGCTTTGTTGCGGGTGGATCAAGTGGTACTCAACAGACAGCAAGCAAGTGTAGTGGATCTTCAAGTTCCTCAAGCAATAATTACTCTAAGATGCCAATGAGCGTCAAATCTGCTGAAGAGCAGTTTGGCCTCTATGCTTCGTTTATTGCTTCATATGAAAACTATATTCAAGGAAAGGTTGTTGATCCAGCGATGCTGGATGAAGACTATGACCAGATCGATGCTGATGATCTGGAGGAAATGGATTTACAATGGCAGATGGCCATGATCGTGAGGAGAGTGAAGAAGTTTATGAGAAAGACGGGGAGAAAGTTTGTTGGTGGCAGGCCAGGGTTCGACAAGTCTAAGGTGAGGTGCTATAACTGTCAACAAAACGGGCACTTTGCCAAAGAGTGCATAAACGAGCGAGTTGAACGTGGTCTAGGCCGGTCTGCACAGCACACTGGGAGTAGTAAAGAAGTCAATGCCATGATGTCCAGAGAAGCAGGTGAATACAACTGGAACCTGCATTCGAATGAAACTAGTGAGCAGGCAAATATGGCTAAGGTTGAGAATGAAGAATGTGAGAAGATTACCGGAGAAGAGAAAGCTACTGGTAAGGAAAAAGCTTTCGTGGCAGATAACAAGGATCAACTCTCCGAGGTAAGTTCTAAACCTATTTGTACTAAATGTGAGAATTTGTCTGAGCAACTTGCTACCATAATTGATCAGTATGTTCGTTTAGATGCTGAATTTAAAACTCTTAAAGAAGATCATCACTTTATGAAAGCAAGAGAAAACATTTACAAAGTTAAAATAAAAGCGTGTGAAAAAGATGTTAAAAGCTTAAAAACAAAACTTGCTGAAAAAATTGAAGTAATTGATCTAAGTTATGAGGTTTTAGAAGAAAAGACTAAACTGATTGCTGAACGAGAAAAGCAGATTGCTGACCACCAGGTGAAAGTGGTGGAACTAAACCGAAAACTTGAGCAGTTTAGAAATTCCTCAGCTATTCTTGATCACCTTGTTAGTGGTCAAGATTCCTCTACGAAGAGGGGAGGAATTGGTTATCACGAGGTTCCACCACCTTATAACCACAATTACACTTTTAACCCTAGTGTTCAGAAATCTGTTGATTTTGAAGTTCCTCAGACAGTTCCAATCAAGGTTACGAGTAAAGAACCAAGTGTTAGTAGTGGCGAAACGAGTTCGCCAGTTTCAGGTGTGAAAATTTCTGTTACAAGTCCAGTCTCATCAGATTCGGATAAGTTGTCCGAATCGGGTAAGACAAAAGAGAAGGTAGTGTTACCCACTGGTGGAGAAAAAGATAAAACTTATAAAAAGAGTACTCCACTCAACCCGTACGTCCCACCTTATGTGAGACGAACGGCAGGTAACACAGCCTCGACATCCAAAACAACCTTTGAAAAGAAAATGGAGCATAGGTGTTGTTTTAGGTGTAATAAGTTAGGACATCTTGTTGCAGATTGCCCTCTGACGCCGAAATTCAGAGGTGTGAGGCCTATTAAAACTGAGCATAAGCCTAATGGTAATTTTAATACTGCTAAAAATGAAAACCCTTCAAAGTTCCGAAATGTAACTAATTCAGGTTTTCACAGAAACAAACCTCAGTTTAACAAGGCTAATAACCAAACCGCAAGATATAATACTTCCAATACACATAGGTTTGGAAGGCCTCACACTCAATTTCCAAGGAGATTTACTAATAGGACTGACAGGAATTATCCAGATGCTAACTTTGGAAAGCAGAAGTACGGGATGTATAGATCCAAGACCAATTGGTCTTGGGTCCCTAGATTCTAATCCTTTGCTTTATTGTGCAGGAACAGTTGAACAGGGCTGCCCACAGTCTTTGGATTGTAGATAGCGGTTGTTCCCGGCACATGACGGGTAACAAATACTTGTTGCACGACTTAAAACCTGTTCAAGGAGCGAGAGTTAGCTTTGCCGGTGAAAGTGGAGGCAGAATTACTGGAAGAGGAACGGTGTCCAATGGAAAAATGACTCTTGAGAATGTGAACTTTGTAGAAGAGTTGAAGCACAATCTGCTGAGTGTGTCGCAGATTTGTGATAAGGAGTACACTGTTCATTTCACGAAGAATGAGGCGATCGTGTTGAAGCCTTGTTTTCAGATACCAGACGAGTGGATAGTGATGAAAGCTCCACGTGATACAAATACTTATGTGATGGATATGAGGTCTACTGAAATGGCCACGGAAGAATCATGTTTAATGACGAAAGGAAGCTAATCGAAATCCGAACTGTGGCACAGGAGGATGGGGCACATTCATCTTCGGAAGATGAACCACATTGTCAGGAATGGACTTGTGATGGGCGTTCCCTTGAAAAGTTTTAACTTTGAAGACAAATGTATAGCATGCAAGAAGGGAAAGCAACACAAGAAATCCCATCTCACCAAGAAGGTCAACTCTATTGCCAGTACTCTAGAACTACTTCACATGGATCTCTTCGGTCCCGTGAATGCAAAAAGTCTAGGAGGTACTTCTTACTGCTTGGTGATCACTGATGACTACTCGCGATATTCGTGGGTATATTTTCTGAAATCGAAAGATGAGACGGCTCAAATGGTGAAGAATTTGATTACCAAAGTTGAGAACGTCATGGGTAAAACAGTTAAGTTCATCAGGAGTGACAATGGAACGGAGTTCAAAAATTTTGAGATGGAGATCTTCTGTCTTCAGAAAGGAATTGAACACCAATACAGCGCTCCGTATACTCCGCAACAGAATGGAGTGGCTGAAAGGAAGAACCGAACTTTAATTGAAGGGGCCAGAACTATGCTGGCAGATTCAAAGCTTCCTGTGATGTTCTGGGCTGAAGCAGTTGCTACAGCCTGCTATGTTCTGAATAGAGTGTTAACTGTTAAGAGACTTGGTAAAACGTGTTACGAGCTTATGCATGGAAGGAAGCCTAACTTGAGTGGTCTTGAACCATTCGGGTCCCTTGTTCGATCTTGAAGACAAACTCTAAATTTGGCGAAGTAGCCGATGAAGGAATCTTAGTCGGTTATGTTGTTGGTACTCCCAACAGACGTGTCTTCAATACTTCGACCTGCAAGGTGGAGGTGGTGTGTAAAACCGACATCACAAGTTACCAACCGCCAAAACCAAGCAATGGACCTGCTGAGCTTTTCGACTATGTTAAGCTTTTTAAGTCTTTTAACATACCGGATTTGGAAATTTCTGAAGAAGAAGAAAGAGTTGCGACGAAGATGATACTTGATGAGGAAGAAAATCTATTGCAAAGACAGCTGATTGATAAATGTCAACCTTCCTCATCAAACACTATCGGTACCCCTGCTGCCTCAACTGAAGAAGAATTTATCAATCCTTTTCACTCTCAGCATGAAACAACCATTGACGAGATCTCTTCTAATTTGGAAGATAATTTGCATGTCGGTTCTGTTCCGACCACGAGAATTCATAAAGATCACCCTTTGGATAATGTGATTGGTGATGTGTCCTCAGGTGTACAAACGAGAAGTAGCTTGAATGAACATACCTGTGTTTATACAAGCATTAAGGAGACAGGAATAATCAATGAATGCCTGTACACCTGCTTTATAAGCCAGATTGAACCGAAGAATTATCAAATGGCTTTAAAGGACAGCTCGTGGGTCGAAGCCATGCAAGAAGAGTTGGCTCAATTCGAGAAGATGGAAGTTTGGACTTTGGTTGAAAAACCAAAGAATGTGCATGCGATAGGCACAAAATGGGTGTTTAAGTGCAAGAGAGATGATAAGGGGATTATTATAAGAAACAAGGCGAGGCTAGTCGTTAAAGGTTTTAATCAACAAGAGGGGATTGATTATAACGAAGTGTTCGCTCCTGTCGCCAGGTTGGAAGCCATAAGATTGTTTTAGCGTTTGCTGCTTATGAAAAGATGAAGGTGTTTCAGCTAGATGTGAAGAGTGCGTTTTTGAATGGGAAAGTTGATGAGGTTGTGTATGTTGAGCAACCTCCGGGTTTTCCTGACCCAGACTTTCCAGATCACGTGTACAGGTTGAGCAAGGCGTTGTATGGATTACATCAGGCACCTCGTGCCTGGTATTCAACTTTATCGGATTACTTGCTCGAGAATGGTTTTGAAAGAGGGAAAATTGATAGCACGTTGTTCTTCAAAAGAGATGGAAGCGACTTCCTGCTGGTACAAGTCTACGTGGATGACATTATATTTGCTGCGTCAAAAGTCTCCATGTGTCAGGAATTTGAAGCAGTCATGAAGAAAAGGTTTGAAATGAGTGCTATGGGTGAACTAACTTTCTTTCTAGGATTGCAGGTCGATCAGAAGAAGGACGGGATGTTCATTCATCAGACGAAGTATGTTCATGATGTGCTCAAGCGCTTCAAGATGGAGGACAGTTCTCCATATGATACTCCAATCTGCGTCAATCACAAATTGGGTGCTGAAGTAGACGGTGATGCAGATGTGGACCCAACTCAATATCGGGCAATAATAGGTTCTTTAATGTACTTAACTGCATCTAGGCCAGATATAATGTTTGTTGTTTGTCTTTGTGCACGTTTTCAGGCAAATCCAAAAGAATCTCATTTGAAAGGTGCAAAGAGGATACTGCGGTATCTCAAGGGCAAGCCGAAGCTGGGGTTGTGGTACCCGAGAGGAGGAGACTTGGAGCTAGTCGCTTACACAGATTCTGATTATGGAGGGTGCAATCAGAGTCGGAAGTCAACAACTGGAGGATGTCAGTTTCTTGGTGGCAGATTGGTGTCATGGCAATGCAAGAAGCAGACTTCAGTCGCAATTTCAACCTGTGAGGCAGAATACATGGCAGCATCCAACTGCTGCTCCCAGGTTCTTTGGATTCAACAACAGTTGCGCGACTATGGTCTGAATTTCTTACTTACTCCTATTTGCTTTGATAACACAGCTACTATCTCAATAACTAACAATCCCGTGAAACATAGTAAAACTAAACACATTGACATACGTCATCATTTCATACGGGATTGTGCTGAGAAGAAACTGATAGTGCTTGAAAAGGTGGATACGCTTGATAATTTCGCTGATTTATATACTAAAGCGTTTGACAAATCCAGATTTCAAAACCTTATTGAACTGAATGGGATGATCAATCCCGAGTAACCATGCTTTTCTTGTGATATTTAAAAAAAAAACGTCACTAATTGCTTAAAAATATGTCGGTTACATCAGTTTGAAGGACTTGTCTTCGGATATGTTTTGGTCATCATTTTCTACTTGTAGATTTTGAGGATAGCCATTAACCAGATTACTGATAGTGACCGGGGCGGTTTATGATGAGTTTTTCATTCTTTCGCTTAAAATTAGTCGATCATACTTAGTTAGAAGGACACATACTAGTATGTGGTCGGTCCAGCTGATCCATTGGATCTTCGGGATAGCCGTTTACCTGAAGACTTTGTTTTGGTCGGGGCATTTAATGTTAAAATTTTGAAAGAAATGGGAAATGAAATTATTTTTCAAGTCTGTTACTTCGTAAGAAGTTCGTTAGCTATGTTTAACAGAAAATTGATCCAACCTTGGAAAATGATAGATATACTAATTCTGTGTGCTTAACTAGTGAAGTTATTAGGCTTAAAAGGCTTTAGGACAGTCATTGTATGTCATGGTAACTTTTTATGGTGCGTAAAAGTAGACGTGATACAAACTAAATCTACTTGATTTTATGTGGAAACTCCTTAAGAGCTTTGCATGTCTTCATATCTATCTTTCCGAATGATAGGCAGAAAAGCGATTACCCAGTCATACACGAGCCCATGTGTGTTCCGATTCCCGTGAAGATAGCGTCTCAAGATACTGCAGTGATCCAGATTCGGGACTTGCAGTTAATTTCTACTTTGAAGTCTATGTTTATTCGAAAAATATATATATATATATATATATATATATATATATATATATATATATTTGGAGTTATTGAAACATATTATTGATGACAAAATCAAGACTTCACAATCATTGAGTATGAGAGAAGAACGGGAAGCAGATCAAGAATACTTACAACTTAATCAGACACTATGGGTCGAGGTCAATTCGGGATGACTTGGGGAAAGCCAAATACGCTTTGAGGAGAGATAGGAGACATCAATATTTCTGAGTTGTTGCCCACTTAAATTTTGAGGCATAATTGAACCTAACTCGTATCACAGAAACGATGAAAACCATCTTAAGTATATTACCTGCTTACAACCTGTTTCCTTATGTCATAATACAGCTAAACACGGATCTATGTGACAGTCACATACTTAGTATGATTCCTGTTCGGATCTTTTCTAAAACGTAGCAGTCCCTATCGAGACTGAAATTTGATCCCATATACTTTCATTGTTAAAAGTTTTCCTTTTCTGTAGTTGTATTTTTTTAACTGGTTACTTGGAATTGATCATGTCATTTATTTCTTAAAGGGAAGTTTTAAAGAGTTAATTGAAAAATGTTCAAATTCTAAGGGTTGATTTTGTAAATATAGGCGATGTTGTTAAACAGGCGAAGTTGTGAATAACTTCGCCTAGGCGAAGTTATCCGTAACTTCGCCTGTATAACCCAGACCCTATATAAGGATGTTCAACAGTCAAAACTGTTCATCACTTTTCAAAAAACCAGCGAACTTATCCGGCGAACTTACTGATTTTCCGGCGAACTTATTGTTTATTTCGATTCCGAGTTATTTTTCCCAGATTTCATTAAGATTCAAGGTTCGAGATGTCGATTTATCATATATTCCATGTTCATTCATGCTTATCAGGGGTCGTTTGGACCGATTTCGAAACCTCGGACCATCGGAATTTAAAAACCGATTTTTAATCTTGTGTTTACGTGTTAAGAACCATTCTAATCGTCTAGAAAACCTTAAAACCATGTTTTTCGGGGTCCTTGATCTTCAAACTTAACCAAAATCCCAGTTTTCCGATGTTTGATTAACCTTACTGTCGCCGTTTCAGATTCAGGCGAAGTTATGGTTTAGGCGTAGTTATCCGTAACTTCGCCTGAAGCTTAAGTTCGCCTGAGGCGAAGTTATCCGTAACTTCGCCTGAAACTTAAATTCGCCTGAAACTTAAATTCGCCTGAAGCGATGTTGTTCATTAACTTCGCCTGGACCTTTTTAACTTAATAATTATTAGACGAACTTAAAGCTGAAGCGAAGTTGTTCCCAACTTCGCCTCATCTTTAACTTCGCCTATACAGAGTTTATCACAACTTCGCTCATGGTAACTAGCGAACTTATGTTATTCATTAACGTTTTTCTAACTTAGTTCGTTTGTTGCAGATATGGCTGCAATAGCTGGCGCTGGAGGTGCAGGAGGAGACGATGGTGATAACCAACGGCAATTTTTCCCGGGTCACAATATGTACATCACCCTTGACCCGGAAGCGAGCGGCGTTGAGGATTACCGCGAGATTATTACTTTCCTCATACGCTCGAGGATTTTTCATGCTATCACGAACACTCTGCCGATATCCTTACCAAATATCGAAGACTTTTGGCAGACGGTAGAATACGATTGTCGTGTTGAGCCCCCGGTCATGCGAGCGACTGTGAACAATCAACAGGTTCAGTTCAATTCTGAACAGATTCGGGTGGCATTACGGTTTGGAGAAGAGACGAGGGACGACCCAACTGAGTTTGTGGCTCCGTTTCGTGATGGAGCGTTTCTACGAATGGGCTATTCTGGTCCATTAGGCGATTCACAGAGACGGAAGGGTTTTCTACTTGGTCAGTGGCGCTTCTGTAGGTTCCTGGACGGATCGTACACGGGATGTCGCTAACAACGCAGGTGCGGAATCCCTGCGTAGGTAGATACGAGTGTAGAGTATGTAGAGATCGAACACACAAGTAATAAACCAAACACGTTATATTGATAACGAACACGTGACCCGAGGTCACTATTACAGACAATGACACGTAACACACGAAGTGAACAACTGAAATGTAAACCCTAAACTATCAACTCAAACTGTTTCGGCTGAAACAGTATATAAACACGACAACTTCGCCACAGGCGAAGTTGTCAATAACTTCGCTGATTCAACAAGTTCGCCAGAGCGAACTTGTTGACAACTTCGCGTGTTACAAATATAAACATAATCAAAACATAATTGCATTACAGACTCGATTACAAATGCTAGACTATGAACTACTGACACACATGTACCAACAGACTCCCCCTTGGCAGTAGCTTCATATCTTGATCTTCAAATCTTGAGTCTTGTAATCTTGCATCTCTACGCATGCGCCCCTTCTCTAACACATACCGACACCACCCGTTGATATTTCCTAGCTTGATCCTTCCAAGCAGGAATGTAGAAGATCTTCTTCTCGTTGAGCACTTTCAGATCAGCCTGCGATAGATTAACAAGATGCATCGGGTCGTAAACCCGAAGTACTTCTTGTTCATCCTCATCTTCCATTACCGCCTCAGCTGTCTCACAATCCACGTACCACCATTTTAGATCTTTGAGCACGTCCTTGGGCATGAACTTCATCGGTACTTCTTTAAGGCACCGGATCGGTTTGTATTTCATGACCATCCAAGGTTTTCCATCAACTCTCAGACCTCTATCCTTGTCTTCGACAAGTTTCCCCTTTTGTGGTTTCAGTAGCTCAAACTTTTTCTCTTTAACGCACTCTTTCCACACGATCTTCGCAATGATTCTAGCCATGTTGTCTTCACTTCTGTTTATCAATCCCAATCTGGCTAAATCTTTTACTTCACATTATGGCAGTGTGTTTAGAGATCTCAACTTTCTCTGGAAGTACTGAATGCCATCGTATCTCTTGATCACGAAGAGCCGCAGCTGCTCGTCGTATAACCAGCAGATAATACCTTTCTTGGCTTCCGCGTATCCCTTAATATTGTAACTTTTTCTGAACATCTTAGGGACCGCCGGCTTCTTCGTCTTTACGAACCAGTGGGCACAACCCTCCTTCCATTTCGGTTGTTCCTCCCACTCAGCATCTTCCTCCGCGTTCTCATCACCCAACTCTGGTCTCTCAACCTCCGGAATCTCGTGTTCCACGGAGTCATCAACAATCTCCCCTTCCTCTATCACGTTTTCAACAGTAATCTGCTCTCCGATCCTCTCGATCTCATCAACTGGCAGCACGTCATCTTCAATCATAAACTCATCATCCTCCTCATCCAACTCTTTCAACGCATCTATAACATCTTCAACATCAGCATCATCATCACCATCTACAACGTCGTCACCGGCTGCACTTGTAGACTCCCCCTCAGCTGTGAAAGCCCCAAGAGCCTGAGAGGTTCTTGGCAGCTCACCACCTGCACCTTCCGGTGCATTGGGATCATCGTCATGATCTTCTCTCCGTTTCGTCCTCAACTCATCTCCCCTACAAGTCTTCTCCCCCTGAGATGCCAAGAATGACTTGAAGGCATCTATTACTTTACCGTGTTCAACCAGGAGGGCTGCTTGTAGTCGATTGGATTCCACTAGGCTTTGAATGGTCTTTGTCTGATCAGCAACAATCCGCTCTAGTGATGTAATCCTCTCGGAATCTGAAGTAGGCGTTGGAGTTGGCGGGACATCAGCAGCAGAAGTGACCGTAGGTGGTACACTTGGTAACCCTGCAGTAGTAGTGATGGTCGACTCAACAAATCGTGCAACTACCACCGGTGGATTAAGCGGTTGGGGTGGTAGAGACACAATTGCTGGGGCCGACGTCTCGACAGCAGTAACCTGTGCTGTGGAAGGAATAAGAGACATACCAGACAAGGCAGGTGGAGCAAAACGTACCAGCCTCGAAGATTCTCCAGCTCCGGAACCCATACTTGTCCGTTCTCTTCGTGAACGTCTGAGCACAATCTGCACTGCCTCCTCTTCATCAACTTCGCCCGTAATTTCAAAATCAGCCCTTTAAGTTTGAAGAATCTTGCACTTAACATTAGAAGTTTCCAAAAAGAGTTAAACAAATATGATCAAGACCCAGTAACCAACGATAAATTAATATAACTACAAAAATAGAAAAACTTATAAAATTTTAACGAAATAAGGGATCAAATTTCAGTCTAGTCAGGGACCACTACGTTTTAGACAAGATCCCAACAGGAATCATACTAACTATGTGACTGTCACTTGGATCCGTGTTTAGCTGTATTATGACATAGAGAAACGGGTTGTAAGCATGTAAATAACTTAAATGGTTTTCATCGTTTCTGTGATACGGATTAAGGTTCAGTTAAGCTCAAAATTTTAAGTGGGCAACAACTCAGAGATCATGATGTCTTCTATCTATTCTCAAAGCGTATTTGGCTATACCCAAGTCACCCCGAATTGACTTCGACCCATAGTGTCTGATTAACTTGTATATACTCGTTGTCTGCTTCCCGTTCTCTTCTTACTCCAGAATTGAGAAGTCTTGATTGTTACTATGTCTCATAAGTACAAAAAAAAATATACATGTATCATAATTTTTTTTTTTTTTTTTTTTTTTAAACCAAACATTCTTATTGACTTCGGAGTACTAAACCACTGCAAGTCCCGAATCTGGATCACTGCAGTGTCTTGAAATGCTTTCTTCACGGGAATCAGAACACTCACGGGCTCGTGTATGAAGACATACAAAACTCTTAAGGAGTTTCCACGTAAATTCGAGTAGTTTAAGTTAGTATCACATACACTTTTACGCACCATAAAAATTACCATGACATACAATGACTGTTCTAAAGCCTTTTAAGCCTAATAACTTCACTAGTTAAGCACACACAATCAGTATATATATCATTTTCCAAGGTTGGATCAATTTTCTGTTAAACACAGCAAAGAACTTCTTACGAAGTATTAGACTTGAAAAGTAATTTCATTTCCCAGAAAAATTTTGATTTCAATCGCCCCGATCACGTCAAAGTCGTCAGGTAAACGGCAATCCTGAAGATCCAATGGATCAACTGGACCGACCACATACAAGTATGTGTCCTTCTTACTAAGAATGACCGACTAATTTTCAGCAACTGAAAGAACACACGTCATAACTGCCCCGGTCACTTTCAGTCTTCCGGTTAATGGCTATCCTCATTCTCTAAGTCGAAACGAGGACCAAAACATATCCGAGGATATGTCCATCAAACTGAGGTAACCGACTAATTTTAAGCATTAATGACACATATTTTTTTTTTTTTTTTTTTAAATAAATAAACACAAAGACATGGTTACTCGGGATTGATCATCCCGTTCAGCTCAATTAGGTTTTGAAATCTGGATTTATCAAACGCTTTTGTAAACAAGTCAGCAAAATTTTCAAGTGTATCAACTTTTTCGATCTTGATCAGTTTCTTCTCAGCACAATCCCGTATGAAGTGATGACGAATGTCAATATGCTTAGTTTTACTGTGCTTCACGGGATTGTTAATTACTGAGATGGCGGCAGTGTTATCAATTAAAATAGGAGTGAGTAAGAAATTCAGACCGTAGTCGCGTAATTGTTGCTGAATCCACAAAACCTGAGAGCAGCAGTTGGATGCTGCCATGTATTCAGCTTCGCATGTTGAAATTGCAACTGATGTCTGTTTCTTGCACTGCCAGGAAACTAATCTTCCTCCAAGAAACTGACAGCCTCCTGTTGTTGACTTCCGACTCTGATTGCATCCCCATAATCAGAATCTGTATATGCCACCAGTTCAACGTCTCCTCCCTTTGGGTACCACAACCCTAGTTTCGGCTTGCCTCTGAGATATCGCAAAATCCTCTTCACACCTTTCATGTGAGATTCCTTTGGGTTTGCCTGAAAACGAGCACAAAGACAAACAGCAAACATTATATCAGGCCTAGAAGCAGTTAAATACATTAATGAACCTATTATCGCCCGATACAGAGTTGGGTCCACATCTGCGTCACCATCTGATTCAGCACCCAATTTGTGATTGACGCAGATTGGAGTATCATATGGAGAACTGTCCTCCATCTTGAATCTTTTCAGCACATCATGAACGTACTTCGTTTGATGAATGAACATCCCGTCCTTCTTCTGATCAACCTGCAATCCTAGAAAGAAAGTTAGTTCACCCATAGCACTCATCTCGAATCGTTTCTTCATGACAGCCTCAAAATCCTGACACATGGATACTCTTGATGCAGCAAAAATGATATCATCCACGTAGACTTGAACCAGTAGGAAGTCACATCCTTCTCTCTTCACAAACAACGTACTGTCAATCAATCCCCTTTCAAAACCATTTTCCAGCAAGTAGTCCGATAACGTTGAATACCAGGCACGAGGTGCCTGATGTAACCCATATAACGCCTTGCTCAACCTGTATACGTGATCAGGAAAGTCTGGGTCAGGAAAACCCGGAGGTTGCTCAACATACACAACCTCATCAACTTTCCCGTTTAGAAACGCGCTCTTCACATCCAACTGAAATACCTTCATCTTTTTAAATGCAGCAAACGCCAAAAACAATCGAATCGCTTCTAACCGGGCGACAGGAGCGAACACCTCATTGTAATCAATACCCTCTTGCTGATTAAAACCTTTAACAACCAGCCTCGCCTTATTTCTTACGATAATTCCCTTATCATCTCTCTTACACTTGAACACCCATTTTGTGCCTATAGCATGCACATTCCTTGGTTTTTCAACCAAGGTCCAAACTTCCATTTTCTCGAACTGAGCCAACTCTTCTTGCATGGCCTCGACCCACGAGCTGTCCTTTAAAGCCATTTGATAGTTCTTTGGTTCAATTTGGCTTATAAAGCAGGAGTACAAACATTCGTTCATTATACCCGTTTCTTTAATGCTTGTATAAACACAGGTGTGCTCATTCAAGCTACTTCTGGTTTGTACACTGGAGGACACATCACCTATAATATTCTCCAATGGGTTATCTTTGTGAATTCTCGTGGTCGGAACAGCACCGACATGCAAATTATCTTCCAAATTTGAAGAGATCTCATCTATGGTTGTTTCTGGCTGAGAGTGAAAAGGATTAATAAACTCTTCTTCAGTTGAGGCCGCAGGGGTATCGATAGGGTTTGATGTGGAAGGTTGAGATTTCTCAAACATCTGATGTTGCAATAGATTCTCTTCCTCATCAAGTATCATCTTCGTCACAGCTCTTTCGTCTTCTTCAGAAATTTCCAAATCAGGTACGTTAAACGACTTAAAAAGTTTAACATAGTCGAAAAGCTCAGCAGGTCCATTGCTTGGTTTTGGCGGTTGGTAACTAGTAATGTCGGTGTTACAAACCACCTCCACCTTGCAAGTCGACGTATTGAAGACCCGTCTGTTGGGAGTCCCAACAACATAACCGACTAGGATTCCCTCATCGGCTACTTCACCAAATTTCGAATTAGTCTTCAAAATCGAACAAGGAGACCCAAATGGTTCAAGACCGCACAAGTTGGGCTTCCTTCCGTGCATAAGCTCGTAACAAGTTTTTCCAAGTCTCTTAACGGTTAACACCCTATTCAGAACATAGCAGGCTGTAGCAACTGCTTCAGCCCAGAACATCACAGGAAGCTTCGAGTCTGCCAGCATAGTTCTGGCTCCTTCAATTAACGTTCGGTTCTTCCTTTCAGCCACTCCATTCTGTTGTGGAGTATACGGAGCGCTGTATTGATGTTCAATTCCCTTCTGAAGACAGAAGATTTCCATTTCAAAGTTCTTGAACTCTGTCCCATTGTCGCTTCTGATGTATTTAACTGATTTACTCATGACGTTCTCAACTTTTGTAATTAGATTCTTCACCATCTGAGTTGTCTCGTCTTTTGTTTTCAGAAAATATACCCACGAGTATCGCGAGTAGTCATCAGTTATCACCAAGCAGTAAGAAGTACCACCTAGACTTTTTACATTCACTGGACCGAAGAGATCCATATGAAGTAGTTCTAGAGTACCGGCAATAGAATTAATCTTCTTGGTGAGATGGGATTTCTTGTGTTGCTTTCCCTTCTTGCATGCTATACATTTGTCTTCAAAGTTAAAACTTTTTAAGGGAACGCCCATCACAAGCCCATTCTTGACAATGAAGTTCATCTTCCGAAGATGAATATGTCCCATTCTCCTGTGCCATAATTCTGATTCTGATTCGCTTGCTTTTGTCATTAAACAGGATTCTCCAGTGGCCATTTCAGTAGACCTCATATCCATCACATATGTATTCGTTTCACGTGGAGCTTTCATTACTATCCATTCGTCTGGTATTTGAAAACCAGGCTTCAATACGATCGCTTCATTCTTCGTGAAATGGACAGTGTAATCTTTATCACAAATCTGCGACACACTCAGCAGATTGTGCTTTAATTCCTCCACAAAGTTTACATTCTCAAGTGTCATTCTCCCATTCGACATAGTTCCTCTACCGGTAATCCTTCCTCCGCTCTCACCAGCAAAACTAACTCTTGCTCCCTGAACAGGTTTTAAGTCTTGCAACAAGTGTTTGTTGCCTGTCATGTGCCGGGAACAGCCGCTATCTACAATCCAAAGATTGTTGGCAGCCCTGTTCAACTGTTCCTGCACAATAAAACAAAGAGTTAGAATCTTGGGACCCAAGACCAATTGGTCTTGGATCGATACGTCCCGTACCCTGGCTTTCTCAAGTTAGCATCAGGATAATTTCTGTAAGTCCTGTTAGGGAATCTCCTTGCAGATTGAGTGTAATGCCTTCCAAACCTATGAGAGTTGAAAGTATTATATCTTGTGGTTTGGTTGAAAAACTGAGGTTTGTTTTTATAAAAACTTGAATTAGTTACATTTTTGCACTTTGAAAAGTTTTCATTTTTAGCAGTAACAAAATGACGCTTATCCTCAGTTGTATTTGGCCTCACACCTCTAAATCTCGGCTTCAGAGGGCAGTCTGCAACTAAATGCCCTAATTTGTTACATCTAAAGCAACACCGACTCTCCATTTTCTTGTCAAACGTTGGTTTGGATGTAGAGGCAGTGTTACCATCCGTATGTCTCACATAAGGTGGGACGTACGGATTGAGTGGAGAACTCTTTTTAGAAATTTTATTTTTATCTCCACCGTTGGGTAACCCTACTTTCTCTTTTGTCTGACCAGATTCGGACAACTTATCCGAATCCGATGAGACTGGACTCTAAACAGAAATATTCACACTAGAAACAGGCGAACTCGTTTCGCCACAGCTAACACTTGGTTCTACCCTTGTAATCTTGATTGGAGTTGTCTGAGTAACCTCGAAATCAACAGATTTCTGAACACTCGGATTATAGGTATAGTTGTGGTTAAAGGGTGGTGGAACTTCGTGATATCTGATTCCTCCCCTCTTTGCAGAGGTACCTTGATCACTCACGAGGTGATCAAGGATGGCTGAGGAATTCCTGAACTGCTCAAGTTTGCGGTTCAGTTCCACCACCTTCACCTGGTGGTCAGCAATCTGTTTATCCCGATCAGCAATCAATTTAGTTTTTTCTTCTAAAACTTCATAACTAAGATCAATTATTTCAATTTTCTCAGCAAGTTTAGTTTTTAAGCTTTGAATGTCTTTTTCACATGCTTTTATTTTAACTTTATAACTGTTTTCTCTTGATTTAGTAAAATGGTGATCTTCTTTAATAGTTTTAAAATCAGCATCTAAACGGACGTACTGATCAGTTATCGTAGTGAGTTGCTCAGACAAATTCTCACAACTAGTACAAATATTCTTAGTACTTACCTCGGAGCGATTATCCTTGTCATCTGCCATGAAAGCGGTTTCTTCTTCATTAGCTTTCTCATTTCCATCAACCTTTTCACATTCTTCAACTTCAGACTCAGCCATGTTCGCTTGCTCACCAGAACCACTTGAATGCGGGTTCCAGTTGTACTCACCTGCTTCTCTGGTCAACATGGCGTTAATCTCTCTGTTAACTCCAGAGTGTTGTGTAGGTCGACCTTGTCCTCGTTCAACCCTCCCATTTCTGCATTCCTTGGCAAAGTGCCCGTACTGTTGACAATTATAGCACCTTACCTTGGATTTGTCGAACCCGGGCCTACCACCAACAAACTTTCTCCCAGTTTTGTTCATAAACCGTTTTACACGCCTCACAATCATTGCCATTTGCCATTGCAAATCCATCTCCTCCAGATCATCAGCATCGATCTGGTCGTAGTCCTCATCCAGTACAGCAGGGTCCACAATCTTCCCCTGGATGTAGTTTTCGTAGGAAGCAATAAATGATGCATAGACTGCAAACTGCTCTTCAGCAGATTTTACACTCATAGGCATCTTGGAATAATTATTGCTTGAGGCATTTGCAGAAAAACCACTTGAGGATGCTTGAGGCTTTGAAGTACTTGATCCTCCAGCAACGAAACAGACATCACCGTTCATGTTCACAGAAACGTTTCCTTCATGAGAAGAGTCAGGACCTGACTCCCCTTTCGAGTAAAAAGCAACAGATTCAGGCCTCGAACTTGAGCCTGAGTTAATCTTTGCACCATACATACCAGGGTCTTGTATCTGATCTGTTGGTGTTTCTTTTCGAACCATATTAAGCTCATAAGTTCTGAGCTTGTTTACTGCTGTTTCCAGATCATAATTTGGAAAGTCTCTGTCTTCCCTCATAAGAACGGTGTACATTTCCCACTTCGGTGGGAGAGCATCGAGAAGCTTTTCAACAATCTCTTCTTCTCGATAGGCAATCGAATAATTGCTAAGCTCTGTCATTAGATGATAGTATCTGGTGATAATATCATCCAGTGATTCGTTCTTCAAAAATTTGAAGACGGAGAACTGGGTCTTTAAGAGTTTGATCTTTGATGCACGGATACCCACATTCCCCTCGAATCTATTTTCAAGAGCATCCCAAAGCTCTCTCGCAGAAGTGTACTTTCTGAAAGTGTGGAGAACCTCTTGAGGAAGTGCCATTGTTATAGCTGCATGGGCCTTGCTCTCAGCCTCATACATTTTCTTTTCTTCGTCCTCCATTTTGCTGTACTTCTTAACCACGTCACGGCCTTCGTATTGCATAGTTGGAGGGATATATCCATCCTGGATGCACACCCACATTTTGGCATCCTGGTATTTAATGTATTGGATGAATCTGTCCTTCCATGCCACGAAGTCAGTTCCTTTCATCAACCTCGGGGCCTTAGTGGCTGACCCCGCTTCTACTTCCATCTTGACCAAATCGGAGATGTTAATTGACGACATCCTTGCGAAAACCTGAAAAACCTGAAAATAAAATAAAAAAAATATTAAAACAGCTCAGTAGGCGAAGTTAAGAATAACTTCGCTTGAAAGTTAACTTCGCTGAAAAGAGAACTTCGCTGGGTCTTAAATTCGCTTGACTTGGCGAAGTTAAAAATAACTTCGCTTAGAATGAGCGAACTTAGGAGGTAAGCGAACTTGGGTGGAAAGCGAAGTTGCGGATAACTTCGCTAAGGCGAACTTATGAGGTAAGCGAAGTTGTGGTTAACTTCGCTAATCCTTATATCTTCGCCGAAACCCTAATTCCAGTGACGGCAACTTCGCCTGAAGAATGGTAACTTCGCCCGAAGAACGGTAACTTCGCCCGATGAACAAGGAAACTGTTCAGATCTGATTTCGTCAATCCAGCAGTTTCCGATCAATGCAATGGCTTGAAAATGACTGTCAAGCACGAGCAAAACACAATCCCAACAAAAACACGTCCCGCGAATAGGTCAAACGAGACGTTTTCTACACCCGCGTGAAATCCCGAACCTCACAATCGAGCCGATGGCTCTGATACCAATTGTAGGTTCCTGGACGGATCGTACACGGGATGTCGCTAACAACGCAGGTGCGGAATCCCTGCGTAGGTAGATACGAGTGTAGAGTATGTAGAGATCGAACACACAAGCAATAAACCAAACACGTTATATTGATAACGAACACGTGACCCGAGGTCACTATTACAGACAATGACATGTAACACACGAAGTGAACAACTGAAATGTAAACCCTAAACTATCAACTCAAACTGTTTCGGCTGAAACAGTATATAAACACGACAACTTCGCCACAGGCGAAGTTGTCAATAACTTCGCTGATTCAACAAGTTCGCCAGAGCGAACTTGTTGACAACTTCGCGTGTTACAAATATAAACATAATCAAAACATAATTGCATTACAGACTCGATTATAAATGCTAGACTATGAACTACTGACACACATGTACCAACAGCTTCATTATGCACGTCATGATAGTTTGCATGTCAGGAAGGAAGGCGGGCACTGACGGTATGGGTGCGACCATGCAGTCCGCAATGACTGCACTGACTTACAATAAACGCTATAGTTTTAGTCAAATGGTCTTTTACGAGATTGACAGACAGAGGAGGGCGATGGCTCGGGAGCGGTTCATTATGTATCCACGTTTCATCCAGATGATATTGAACCATGTGGCCCCGAATCTACCTCAGAGACGACCAATCAGATACGTGGAATCTGTGAGCAAACGTATCTTTGCTCAATGCCGCACTTCGAGTGCGAGGAGCAACCCTGAAGGTCGTCCAAGGCATACTCCACTGTTTGGGTTTTTAATCAACCCAGAGTATGTTCCTGCTGGTGGGGACGAGTTCAGAGATCCTCAACCACGACAGGCAAGAGCATCTCAAGCTGCTCCTGCTGTGCCTGTTGTGTCGGCTGCCGAGGATATAGATCTTGATGCTGTCTTTGGAGGTCAAGGTTATTTCGATATGGATCAAGTTGTTACACATGAAGAGGTGCAGGTCTCTGCTGCACAGGGTTCGGGTGTGAGTGTTACTAGAGCAGCTACGTCGATGGCTGACTCATATTTGGATGAGATCATGGATGAGGGGAGACGGTTGATGGTGTCTCGAGAGAGAACTTTTGGGAAGAGAAAGAGAACGGAGGATGATGATGAGTCAGAAGAGGAAGAAGATATACATAAGCTGATAAGACGATCAAGACGGGAAAGGACAGGTGCTGGTATGGGAGCTGGAGAGACTTCAAGGATGGTACGTTTCGCTCCGGCTGCACTGTCTGGTATGTCTATCGTTCCTACTTCTGTACAGGTTACAAGTACAAGCGCTGCGGATGTTCACGTGGTGGCTACATCATCTGCTAGCATTCCATCTACCACTACCATCCAGATGTCGACTCCGGAGATTGTGTCTCTACCACCTCAAATGCTTACTCAGTCGGTGGTAGCTGCACGATTTGTAGAGTCAACGGTCGTCACTACTGCAGGGTTATCAGGTATGGTACCACCTGCGGTTACGCCTGCTTCTGATGTCTCGCCTACGCCTATGTCAGACTCAGAGAGAATAGCTTCACTAGAGCGGATCGTGGCAGAGCAATCGCAGACTATTCAACGCCTAGTAGAAGCAAATCAACTACAGTCATCCCTCCTGGTTGAGCATGGGAAAATTATAGATGCCTTGAAGGAGTTCTTGGCATCTCAGGGGGAGATGAGCTGTAAGGGCGACGAGCTAAGGACGAAAAGAAGAAATGACCGAGACGATGATCCCAATGCATCGAAAGATGCAGGTGGTGAGCTGCCAAGAACTTCTCAAGCTCTTGGTACTTCCACAGCTCAGGGGGAGTCTGCCGACGCGGCTGGTGGTTCTGGTGGTGATGATGTGGTGTTGGTTGATGATGACGTGATTGATGCGTTGAGGGAACTTGACGATGATATGTTCAGCGATGATGTGTTGTTTGATGAGGATGTGCTGCCGAGTGATGTGATTGAGAAGATCGGTGAGCAGATTGAGATTGAGAATGAGATTGAGGAAGGAGAGATAGTAGAGGAAAATGTCGAACATGACATTCCAGAGGTTGAGAAGGCCGATATGGGTGATCAGACGGCAGTTGAAGATACTGAATGGGAAGAGCAGCCGAGGTGGAAGGAAGGATACGCTCAATGGTTCGTCAAAACGAAGAAACCGGCAGTCCCTACCATGTTCAAAAAGAGTTACAATATTAAGGGCTATGCTGAAGCAAAGAAAGGGATTATATGCTGGATTTATGATGAGCAGTTGCGGCTCTTCGTGATTAAACGATATGATGGAGTTCAGTACCTTAGAAGAATGTTGAGATCGTTAAACACACTGCCTGAATGTGAGGTTAAAGACTTAGCCAGATTGGGGTTGATCAATCGAAGTGACGATAATATGGCTAGAGTCATAGGGAAAATCGTATGGAAAGAGAGCATAAAGGAAAAGAAGTTTGAGCTGTTGAAACCACAGAAAGGGAAACTTGTTGAAGACAAGGATAGAGGTTTGAGAGCTGATGGAAAGCCTTGGATGGTTATGAAGTATAAACCAATCCGGTGCCTTAAAGAAGTACCGATGAAGCTTATGCCCAAGGATGTGCTCAAAGACCTAAAGTGGTGGTTCGTTGATTGTGAGACAGCGGAGGCAGTGATGGAAGATGAGGATGAACAAGAGATTCTTAGAGTTTACGATCCGATGCATCTTGTAAACTTATCGCAAGCTAATCTGAAGGTGCTTAACGAGAAGAAAATCTTTTATATTCCAGCTTGGAAGGACGAAGCAAGAAAGTATCAACGAGTTGTGTCGGTGTGTGTTAGAGAAGGAGTGCACGCGTGAAGATACAGGATTACGAGACAAGAGCTGAAAGATCAAGATATGAAGCTACTGCCAAGGGGGAGTCTATTGGTGCATAAATGTCAGTAGTTCATATGTCTAGTGTCTGTAATCGAGTCTGTAATATTGTTTATGTATTTGTTTGTTTAAAGCGAAGTTGTTGACAAGTTCGCCTAGGCGAACTTGTTAACCAAGCGAAGTTGTTGACAAGTTCGCTTAGGCGAACTTGTTAACCAAGCGAAGTTATGGACAACTTCGCCTGAGGCGAAGTTGTCGTGTATTTATATAGGTTACAGATTATCGTTTTAAGTAAGAGAGAGTTCGTGTAAATCAGTGAGTCAAGTGACGTGAGGTCGAGAGTCTGTAACTGTGGTTATATCACGTGTTGAGTTATTAATATAACAAGAGTTTGTTCGTATCGTATTCGTGTGTTTGTGTTCTACGTCCGTAACGATCTACACAGGGATTCCGCACCTGTGTATATCGGGATATCTCATGTGATCCGTCCAGGGAACCTACAATCTAAAAGAGTGTGGGATTGTTTCACGATTCACTCCACCCAACACACCCCAACATAATGGTGTGAGCGAGAGGAGAAATCGAACCTTGCTAAACATGGTCTGATCGATGATGTGTAGAACTAACTTGCCTCACTCTTTTTGGAGCTTTGCCCTTATGACCGTTGCCCGCATTTTCAATCTGGATCCAACTAAAAGGGTTAACAAAACCCCATATGAGATATGGCATGGGCGTAACCAAGTTTGTCTATCCTTAGAGTATGGGGATGCGATGCATATGTCACCAATGATTCTGATGACAACCTCGATCCCCGCGGCGTAAAAGTTGTTTTCGTCAAGTACTATAAGCAAAGCGAATATTATTTCTTCCACCCTGATACAAATTTGATTTCTATCAAAAGGAAGGACCACTTCCTCGAGAAAGAAATTCTCGATCGAGGAACTGGAAATAATATTGTCGATCTTGAAGAAATTCAAGAACCACAAACAACCGCTGAGGAAGTTGGAGCGTCTGATCAACAAGATGTTGCTGAAACATCAGACATAAACACGAGCGTCGTAGAAGTAGTAGGACTCGCGTACCAAATTCTAAATACATATGGCATTTAGATGGTCCCAAGGTCCTATTAGTAGCCGAGTCAAATGACGAACCTACTAACTACATATCTGTTGTCTTAGATCCGGAATCTGAGAAATGGCAAGAAACCATGAACGCCGAGATGCAATCTATGTACGGCAATCAAGTCTGGAACTTGGTTGACCTACCCCGAAGTTCGTGCGGTAGGGAGCAAATAGGTTTTCAAGAAAAACACTAACATGCATGGAAATGTACGCACCTTTAAAGCATGGCTAGTTGCGAAAAGCTTTACTCAAACTCAAGGCATTGACTTTGATGAAACCTTGTTGCCCATTGCTATGATCAAATCGATCAAAGTGTGCAAACTGAATAAGTCCATTTATGAACTTGAACAAGCATCTCGCGGATGGAATCTTCATTTTGAATAGAATATCAAAGAGTTTGGTTTTGTCAAGAATGAAGATGAGCCGTGTGTTTACAGAAAAGCTAGTGGGAGCACTATATCATTTCTCATCTTGTATGTGGATGATATACTGATCGTTGGAAACAACATTCCTATACTTAAGGAAGTTAAGCATTGGTTTGGATCTTGTTTTGCAATGAAAGATATTGGTGAAGCTGCTTATATTCTAGGAATCAAGATCTACTGTGATAGGTCTAAACGGCTTCTAGGTCTAAGTCAAAGTACATACATAGACAAAGTCATGACACGCTTCTCAATGGATAACTTCAAGAAAGGAGCTGTTCCCATTGCTAAAGGAACCGTATTGAACAAATCACAATCTCCGGCAACGGACATTGAAACTAAGCACATGAAAGCAATTCCATATGCTTCAGCGATTGGTTCTATTGTGTACACTATGTTCTGCGCTAGACCTGACGTCTCGTATACTTTAAACATGACCAACCGTTATCAGCAGTCCTGGCGTTGTCTATTGGACTATAATTAAGAACATTCTAAGGTACTCGAGAAAAACCAAATATATGTTCTTAGTGTTTGGAGGAGTGGAAGAGAAGCTCACTGTAAGGTGTTACACTGACGCTAACTTCCAGAGTAACCGAGATGTTTCTCGCTCATAATCTGCTTGGATAAAGAAATTCATAGCCAACCTCGATCTGGTTCCAATTTTCAGAAACCGATCGACGTAATCTGTGATAACACAGGAGCCATTGCTCAAGCCAAAGAGCCTAGATCACCTCACAGTGCCAAGCACACTTCTAAGTAAGTTCCACTATATACGAGAAATACTGGAACTAAAAGACATTATAATAAGTAAAGTAAATACAGATCAAAATCTAGCAGACCCGTTTACTAAGCCGATGATTCATGACAAGCACGACCAATACTGGGATGCTATCGGTCTTAGATTAGCTACTCATATGTTTTGATTTAGTATTTGGATGAACGAACGCTTAAACAGTTATACTTTTGAATTCATTTTTGATTTACTGGTTAAATGTAAAAACTGAGTCTTATAACTGTGTTTGATTTTAATACGTTTAATCCATGAATCTTGAATTCTAAATTATCCGTAGTCGGTCAGACTCATGGGAACGACTTTGAATTAAGACTATTCTAACTTTGGACTCAAGGAGTTGACTTCCAAACTCGCAGACCTCATTATGAATGACTTTGGATGTAACTCGCATCAAATCATCTTCATGGATCTTAGTCATAAGATGCTTTGATATTGATATACTCATTTAGTATCCTTTGACCTGAGATATATACTAGAACTTTCGTTTACCAAAGAATATTCTTTGATCAGTGTCAACCGTTGTCGCGTAACTGGCAGTCATAAAGGCATTGGTTGGGAGTAGTTATGAAGTTAAGTGGGAGTTGTATGTAGTCAAGATGGGATTCTGTACTCTTACATTATCTGTAACAGTTAGACATCGTGGCGCCCTCGTTGATTCAAACTGGTGAAGTGTAAGGCCTTACCCAAACTTACTGTGTGTTTGATTGAACCACTTTGACTCTTGATCGAGAATGCTAATGATTGAACACCATATGATATTGAATTTCATTCATGTCTCATAGTTCAACCATAAGCTCATTGTCTTGCAATAGTGTATTCTGTCTTGCAATAGTGTATTCCAAGATGTTTTGGTTAATGACTTTAAAGTGTCATAACTTGTTGGGGGCAACCATGTGTAGCTAGAGCACCGCTGGTTGTCTGCATTTAGGATATTAATCAAAATCCGTCCAAGTGGGAGACTGCTGGAAATTATGGACCGGTCCGATTAATTTATTGCGACCAACCGAGTTACAACCCGTAAGAGTTACACCTTGGGCAACAAACATTAAATCCGCTTAACCGGTAATGACGAACATAAAACACATTTATTATTTATACTAAATATAAATATTACGTTTATTTACTAGCTAAATAAATTGATTCGGGCTTTAAACAACAGTTGGATCGAGTTGGACTTTGAGGCCCGGTTGTTATTATGATTATATATAAACATTATCATAATAATAATGATATACCTAATATTACTTACTCCATGATTTGGAAGAAAGATAAAGCGGCCAGCCCTCGTGATTTTTTTGTTTTTCATGAACAACAAAATACAAAAGCTTATTCCAATAATTTGGTAGAACCACATGGAGCTAAACTCCATAATCCAAAAAACTCTCTTGTACTCACGGCAACAAGACAAGGGTTGTAGGCCGCTGCACAAGCCAACGGTCACCGTTGCCGTTTCGAGTGACCACCAGTCACTATCGCAGTCAAGCAGACCGCAGCCGCTGTGTCTGCCACTGTCGTGATCTGCTGCTGCCGCACCAGCCCTGCACGCCGCCTGCTACAGCCGCTGTTCGCGACTGCCACGCGCCGTCACATGCCAATGTCGCTCCCGTTCGTGTTCGGTTCGTCACCTAGCATTAGTTCGTTGAACCTCGGTGTCTCGAATGGTTAGTTATTAACCGCAAAGGTATATTTATCTCATCGGCAGTTAGAGAGATTAATTGTTATATTTATGCCGTGCTCGTATCGTATGTAACCATATCTTTTCGGGTTTTGTTTTGGTGTTGATTACTCGTTTAGTTTTCCGCTGCGCATATATTAATTAATTGGATTAATTCTTATTTGTCATGTTTATTGAACGGGGTTTTAATAAATAATTTTTGACTGATCACCACCGAAACCCAACAGTGGTATCAGAGCCTTAGTTACAACATGCGAGTCGGTACCGGTCTTTTAACCGGAATTAGAACACAAACTTTAACTGGTTTTAAAGTTTCTGATCTAATTGTTTATAGGGCAACTTTATATTTTGGTCAAAATTTATTCGTTTTGTTTGACCAAAAGCTTGCCCACCGAACAAATAAATAATTTGTTGCCCTATAAACAATTAGATAAAGTTGCCCTATAAACAAAACAAAATATAAAGTTATTTATTTGTTTTGTTTGGTCAAAATTATTTATTAAATGTTATGATTCAAATTACAAAAATGTTATTATTCAAATTATAAAATCTTCACGATCATACTTCCAACATCGGTTATTTATAAAAGAGATTTGGAAGCAATTCATCACCTTCACACACTTTGGAAAACAAAAGGATGTTAAATCTGATAAGCCCATTGGTAACCTATAATTTCATTGAGGATACTTGAAAAGTATCTTTAAGTAATAAGAAAATAATAAAAATAAAAATAAAATTATATAAATAATATAGCTACAAATTACAACACGAAGTTTCAGCTATTAGCATCAAATGTAAGTCCTGACAACACTTTTTAGTTATGCTCTGGTAGTATAATCTTTATCATCTAAGAAATTGTAGACATTTCTCGTCATTCCAAATTCATCTTATATGAAAAAACACTCATAAGCTAAAGTTTATGCCATTACTCTTAATTTATAGTTAATAAATTGCAAAACTTCATACATGATGTTCATTCATAAGCAAGAGTTTATGCAATTACTAGTAATTATAGTTAATAAAATGCAGGTGTGGTAGTTGTTGAAAGTAGGTAAAATGTGTAATTTCCGCCCAATTAAATCTCCCAAACCACTCCCCATGCACCGAGTAGATAAGAAAATACCATTAAAAACTAACTTGATGAATTTAAAAGGTATAAATAAAACCAGTCTTGATATAATGTCCTTACCTTGCATTGGGGAAACAATTTTCATATCTGTTTGGTGACAACAAATTGTTTATAAAGGCGTTTTGATGTAATTGTCATCTGCATGCCAAAAAATTCTCCATGCTAAATAATATAAATAAACCAAAAATATCTCAAAAAACAAAAACTTATCATATGCCCAAGTCTCTGAGTGCAAATGAGATTAGGATAATACTTTTCAAGTTGCTCTTTATGATTCCTTTCCAACAACAAATGAAAAGCATATAATAAAAACCCTACATATACCACATTCATGGCTCATTCATCCTATTTATATATGATTTTCAAGTCCAAAGACATCTTTTCAACCTTGGTTTTATCTAGAACTCAAAACTTTAGTGCAAAACAGTATAAAAAAATTATCAATGATATCACTTGTTCAATGTCGTCGATCGATTTCATTCATCAACTGTGTAGGGGAGAGAAGGGTCCCTGATGAGTTAATGAAATTACTAATTATGATAGCACCGTAATGGATTAACAATTGGGATTTCAATAATATTGATTGCAATAGAATGTTAAGGTAATGTTGCTGAAGATCAATTGAAAGTCGCCGACCAGTGATAGTGCAATCATGTTTAGCGGCATCTGGCCATTAATTTTAGCGGCGTCTCTAAATTGGTAAAATTATCATTCTGTCCATCGAAAATGTTTTATATGTGATATGTAAACACATATTAAAGAAACTAATTCAGAAGGCCAATGCACGCTGATTTGCCTAATAACATCAATCTGTTTAATTCAGGATGAAACACAATTTACAAAAGATATAATCATATATGGTATTAGTTTAACCAATAAATTAAACAAAAAATAAAAAAAATTGTACCCTTGAAGGGAGTGGAGTCGTGTTGCCTTCTTATTCAGCTCGTTTGCTAAGGGCTCAAAGCCTTCTGCTTTGAACCATGTAAAATCATATAAGGAACCTGCACAACACATTCAGTTTTAACTCTGTTAAGCTGGTATGCTAATTTCTATACATAAAAGTGTAAAACCATGAATATACGAAATTAGCACAAAAACAAGGGCATGCCAAATGTATGAGCAAATGGATAAATGGATCTCTTAGGCATACCGAGATTTCCATTTTGTAAACAATTGTGTTATTATCATACCACTCCCAATCAGACACATCAGTTGCAGCAATTTTCCTCCGATTCAATGGTCGCAGCCGTACGGACAAAAAAAATTTCTCGTTGCCATCATCCCCTGACCTAACCACCCCTCCACCACCACTGTCCCCCCCCCCCCCAATTCCCCATGTATTGTAAAACTTTGCATACCTTCTTTGATGGAAAGAAGGTTGTGCATTTCACACAACAAGTGATTGATTGAATTCGCTATACAATGTATCAATTTTAGTTTCTGAAAAAAATATTAAACCTTAATGATTCAAATAACAAATTAAAAGTGTACCGTGAAAACCTGTGTGCAGGAGGATTGCTAGAGATCGATAGCCAGGATGGAGTGCGCAACCTTCAAAAAATATATACACAATTTTGAATTGAATCCACCACCACTAAAATGGCTCAAAGCTTCAAAACTGTGATTTCAAAATGAAGGCAATCAGATTAATATGCACATTTAATAAATTAAGTAAATTCAGAACCTGTCAGCTCTACAAGTTGAGATACCAATGAATAATTACATATATATAATCATGAGAATGAGTTGACACTGAAACTGGCATCGATCTCGAGTTGTGAACTGTACAATTATTCATTGGTTGTGGCTAGTGATAGAATTGATAGACAGCAGGCAGGAGTCGTGATTATTAAAGGATGGCACGACCCGTGGTTTCTTCAATGATAGGGTAAAGAAACAGCCGGTTTCTTCAATGATGCATTTGTAATCGGCAAACCCTTCAATGCGTTGGATGCTCCGGCGTTGTAAGTCCGGTGTAGTTTTGGCCTGAGAAATTAGTATTAATTAACAATAGTATATATATAGAGAGAGAGAGTTGTTAACACGAATGTTGGTGAGAATACCTAAGTTTTAATGTGTGTATGTATATATATATATACATACACACATTAAAACTTAGGTATTCTCACTAACATTCGTGTTAACAACTCTATTTTTATACATCTACATGGTCAAGTATTTGATGTAATCAAGATCGAAGATAGTTAGGTTGGCTTTAGGATATTTATTCGAAATAAAAATGTATAATGTATTTGATTCAGTTATTGTAATTGTGTACCTGTTTTGATGTTAAGGAATTTTATAATTATTATCACTTTAATTAGTGTCTTTTTAGGTACTGTCCGATCACCACATTTCGCCCCGGCATGTTCCGCCGCTTTGGTTGGGGTGTAACATGGAACACACCAAACTCATGTATCCCTTTAAAGGGTTATAACATCTCATTTATTTGCCGAATACTTGCATTATTAAATCCTAATTTAATTTATCTCATCCACATATTCACCTGCACCGGTCTATCCTCTCCATCACCGGTTAACTTCCAATATCATCCACCATCGTCAACCTCCTCTCTCAAGCATCAACCACCATCATCACCTACATCAACCTCTGATTCTTTGTTGGATTTCTCCTAAATCACCCAATGAACACCGGTTAATCGGCCACCGGTTTCTGGTCACCCCTTGCATGTTCTTTTATTTATTAAACCCTATTCGTGGGCATCCCGTTTTTATCTTCATTACTCATACCACCACCACACTAAGCTTGATTCGAGGCCTAGAACAGTTGTTACTGGTGGAAAATTACGAACATACTATTCTATCTTAAATTTATAAATGCATGTTTGATTTAGTTTTTTATGTTCATGCTCTCTAATACCAACCCGGGTTAAATTTTCGTTCGTTAAAAATTTAAATGAACAGTTCATGAACAAAAATGAACTTAAACGAGCATAATTGAACAATGGTAAACAAACATAAATGCACATATACGAGTAAACGTAAACCAACACAAACAAACATAAATGAGTATAAGTAAAGAAATTTTAATGAACATATATAAAACATTAATTAAGTAGATGATCCATTAAATGTCCCATCCAAAATTAAACATAAACAAACATAATTGGATAAAAATATATCTAGCTATATTACAAACTTCCTTACAATAAATTAAATTAAAATTCAAAAACTATATATTTGCAATATTAGAAACAGCAAATTTAAAAGAAAAATAAGAACTTAATGATATAATCATACTTGATGCTTAGGTATATCAAGTGTACGTGAACCTTGTTTATGATAAAACGATATATTTGACATTTATGCCCATTTTTAACGCCCCTAGTGATGGTCAACTTTCAAAAAAAGAAAACATTCAAGGTAATGTGCATGATTTACCCTTAATAGAGGCTGACCTACATATACAGGCCCGGGTACACATGAACCCACTCAATTTCGAATTAGCGGCTATACAGAAGAAGAAGAAACGGGATTGAACTCATTAATAAAAATTTAGACATGTGGTGCTGTGGTGGAAATTTAACTCGTAAGTCCTGCACATTGTGGTTGTTTTTTGATGGTTGGCTTTTTTTATTTCATAAGACCCATGCATTGTGGCTGGTTCCCATTACAGTTATTTAGTGATCACATTAATTTGAGGGGGGGTAACATCCTACTTTTGGTTATAATAATAAAATAAATTTCGTTTATTTTATAGTGTGTCGTTATCGGTTTAAATAAATAAACTAATAGAAGGTGAAGGTGGGCTTGGTTTTTAAAAGATAGAATAAAAGATGGAATGGGCCTTAGGTCAATGGGCTTAAGGGAGTATAAATACCCTTAAACCATAAACCTTTCCAATTCTATCCATCTCTACACCATAGCCTATACCTTGAAAAACACATACAAACCCGAACCAAGATCCGAAGGCGAAAACCAGAGCTTGTTGGTGCTGGAACGTCGCGACGGATCAAAACAACATCAAATACCAGCTCGTGTTCGTATACCGACTTGTTTAAGGTACGTAGTAAATAGAAATCGTTCATTAGGGTCGGACTTGTTTGGGGGTAGTCCTAGATCTGCTAAAGTGATGAAAACGAATCAAACGAACCATTATACGATGAAATTCGTTAACATTAAAGTGTTTAATTGATCGAGGGTTGAACCGCACCTATATATGCCTAAATCGCACCCCATAAACACATATGTTTGGATGAATGAAGGGTTAGGGTTTGTTGGCGTTGAAATTCCGAATCCAACGGTACCTAAATCATGTTATTTGGTTAAGAAATGAAGGATTATTGCAGATCTAATACATGTTGACCGTTTATCGTTCTTGATAATTTTGACCTTGACCCCGAGTCAAAGTCTGGATAAGATGGGTGTAATTCGTTAGAATAAGGTAACGAATTAATTAACCCAATTAGTTAAGGCAAGATAACGAATCAGTTCACCAATTCGTTATGTCCAAACAACGAATCAGTTCACCCATTTGTTGACGAACCAGATAACGAATCAGGTGATTCGTTACTCGCCAATTCATTAAGAATAAGGAAACGAATCAGGGCTTGTTCAGATAACGAATTGGAATGACGAATCAGATGATGATCGGATGGCGAATCAGTTAACGAACTAGATTATGAAAGTAACGAATTAGTTAACGAATTAGGCTTAATTCGTTATAGAAAATGAGTTAATGAATTAGAAAATAATTTAAAATCCTAATGGAAAATGAGCTTAACCCCAGCCAGCGGCTCTGCCCCTTGGACCCCGCTAGGGGCTGCCGCCCCTAGAACCCCGCTGCCAGAAGTGCTGCCCCCGAACCCCCGTTCGATGTGGGTAATAATTAAGATAGAAATAAGATATAAGTAGTAATAGTTAATTGATACATGTAATAATTTTACAGTTAGCCGTGCGCAGCTCAATAAGGGAATAACCATAAATGATGAACGTAACCGCATTCAGGTGAGTTTCTAGCCCCATTTCCTTGTTATTTTTTCGGGGTTGTGTGCATACTCGATGTGATAGTTAATACACTTACCTTAAATGGTAAGTGTATGCCATGTATGATTTATGTGTTAATTATGTATATCTTGAATGTGAATGAAAGCTTGTCGGTACGTGAACGATTTTCGGATATTGCACGTGCTGATAAGGGAGGTATGTAAATAAAAGAGGAATGTGTATGATAGATATATGTACAACTTTTGAATATGTATGAATGAGTAAAGAATGTATATGTATGTTACGAGTAAGTAAAGATAGAAGGTACGAAGACAAAGAAGTAAGGGATCGGACCCTTATAATATCTGAGATAGAGAAGAAAGGGATCAGACCCTAATAATATCTGAGATAGAGAAGTAAAGAGGGATCAGACCCTACTAATATCTGAGATGGACAAGAAAGGGACCAGACCCTGATAATATCTGAGATAGACAAAGGAAAGAGGGATCAAACCCTAATAATATCTGAGAAAGAAAAGGAAGGGATCAGACCATAATAATATATAAGATAGAAAGGACAGTATTTGTATAGAATGAAAGTAATAAAGTATGAACGTATGTATGGAGTTATGTAATGAAAGTAAACTAGTAAGTAAATATTATGTATATTCTGATGCATAATTGAAGGTAAGTATATGTATTGTATGATGTATGATTAACTAAAACTCACTCTGCGTAGCTGACTTTTAGTATGCACGCAGGTGAGTAGAATGAGATAGCTGGCTTGAGCGGGGCACATGACAGAAGAATAAGAGTCTGGCATCTGAAGACTCGAGATGTTTTATGTTTATTTATGTTTAATTTTAAAGACAAGGATGTTTGTTAAGACGTGTTTTCGAAGTTATATGTAATGTTTAATGAAAGTCTTATATTCCGCGAAAGTTTTAATTAACTCTGATATTTAGAACTGTGTTTATGAGTAAATCCAACACCAAATGTAGGGCACCGCTAACGGGGCCTTACAAGTTGGTATCAGAGCAAAGCTCGAGAGATTTAAGCATCCTACCTGCTTAGACTCGAACAGAGAATTTGATTTAAGTAAGAAAAGAAAGAAGATGCCAGTTCAAGATACTCATGTGTCACTCAAGCAAGCTTAGTAAAAGTATGGTTAAATAGTGAATGTTAATATTAGCTTAATTGCTAAAAGAAGAATATGTGCAGGTTAGGGATAGGATTAATTGATTGTTTGATTGATTGACTATTTAATGTAGAACCTAGCACAAATAGACTCATAAGGGGAAGTGTATAGGACACGGAAAGTAACGTGATCAGCTAATCACAACTGGCCACTGTTATTACCTGTTAGCCTTACTATCCTTGTACTAAATGGTTCCTTGAGTGATGACGTTTGTGTTTTCTTTTTAGAATACGATGGCTGGATCTAGGGAAGTTGCTGGAGCAGGAGGCCGCACTGGACGTCGTGGCAGGCCTCGTCATATCCGAAAACCTTCAGTTGAAACAGCTTCCAACACCGGAGGTGAAGGAAGCGCATCTGGAGGAAATCTGAACAACAACGAAGATGCACAACTGGATCCGCAATTCAAGCAGCTATTGTTCAAGCTGTAGCCACTGCTGTGAAGAACTTGAATTCTGAAGGGTCTACTGGAGGCCGTAAAAGAACCGTTGAAGGGGCGGGAGGAGGTGGTAGGAAAGAAGATGAAAGAGAAAGGGAGGCCTCGAGTGTAGTTAGATATGTGAAAGTTGATGATAGGAGGAGAGGCCGAGGTGGGTGCAACTATAAGTCCTTCAAGGCATGTGACTCGCCGAAGCTGACTGGTTTGGAAGACGCAATCGCTACTCTCCAATGGATAAACACTATGGACAAGGTTATCCGTATTAGCGAGTGCCATCCCGACCAAGCTGTCAGTTACGCCACCCAGTCATTTGGCGAGGAGGCGATGTATTGGTGGGAATCGATTGAGCAGAGGAAGAGTCAAGAGGAAATCAAGGCTATGAGGTGGGAGGATCTGAAGGAACTGGTTATAAAGAAATTTTGTGCTAACGCTGAGGTTGAGAGGGCGGAGATGAAGTTCCTGAACTTGAAAGCTGGGACGATGACACATCGTGAATATACCACAGAGTTGAACCGAATGTCTAGGTTGGTACCCGATATGGTTAACACAGAGGCTAAGAGAATCAAGTGCTATGTGAGGGGATTTCCACAGAAGATCCGCACGTTGGTCAGGGCAAATAAACCTGCTATATTTGACTATGCTGTCGAACTTGTAGAAATGGTTTATGAAGACCTGACTGTGGATGATGTTGTGGTAGAAGAAGAGAAGAAAGATAAGAAGTGGGCCAATCATGCCAAGCGACCCTGTACTCAGTTATGGAACTCCAAAGATAAGAAGCAGAAGGTGTGGGAGAAGAGATCGTGCAAGACATGTGGTAAGATGCACGATGATGAGTGCAAGTGGGGTAAGGGATCTGACCTGTGCCACAAGTGTGGTAAGGCTCACGGTTGAGAGTGCAGGCTTGGGTCGAATGCCTGTTATAAGTGTGGAAAGGTGGGACATTATGCTCCCGATTGTACTGCAAAACCCGCATGCTACAAGTGCGGTAAGCCGGGCCATTTTGCTAGGGAATGCACTGATGGTGGAGCTGGAGGGAGTGGAAAGAATGATGCTGATCAGAGTAGGCCGAGGACCAGAGCCTACATGTTAACTCAAGAACAAGCCAAGCAGATTCCAGATGTTGTCACAGGTATGTTTCTAGTGAAGGGTATATCCGCTTCAGTATTGTTTGATTCAGGTGCGAACAAAAGTTTTGTAGCCACGCTATTTAGTAAATTAGCTAAAATGAAATGTTGCCGAGTGTCTGAAAGTTTTATAGTAGAAACCACTAGTGACACCTCAGTTAAAGTAATGAGAATGGCTAAGGACTGTAAGATAGAGTTAGAGGGAAATTAGTTCCCTGTCACCTAGTACGTTATGACCTTAGGAGGGTTCAATGTAGTTTTGGGAGTGGATTGGTTGTCTGAGTATGAAGCTCAGATAGTGTGTAAGAGTAGGATAATAAGGTTAAAGCCCTTGGATGGTAGTGCGGTGACGGTTTATGGTGATAAGGAAAGTTATGGGCTTAATGTCATTTCGATGATAAAAGCCGAAGGACTGTTAAGGCGAGGTGCGGTGCCTGATGTAATGATAAATATTTATGTTTCCCGTGTATATTTTATTTAATATTTTAATTGTTATTGTTCGTTTTTAGTCGAGATTTGTATACTACTAACTTTTCTATGTTTCGTAGGTTCCGGGATTTGATCGTGATGAAAAAGGGCGAAAAACGAGCCGAAACGGAGATCCGGAACGCGTCAGGAAGAACCAGAGCAATGAACCGGTTAGACCGGGTCGGCCTGACCGGCCCCCTCAGAAAAGCACACCGCGCCGCGCGAAAGGGGGAGGCCAAACGCCCTCCGCGCGGCGCCTAGGCAACACTGGGCTTAATTAATTTCGTTTTCGCTTAATGACGGGCTTTGTTTTGGTTATTTAAACACATTTAACTTAAACTTGACTTAACCTGAAACCCTTGGCCAATTTTGGAGAGACTTTGGAGCATATTATCGAGCTTTGTGGTGATTTTGAAGGCAAGAGGACAGCAGGTGAATACTTATACGTTCACGTTTGGATATTACGGATTTTATCACCTTTAATTCTTCGTTCTTTAGATTTTCACCATGGATTCATTATTATTTGTTTTGTTTGATTTAGACTTTATGATGCTAGGCTAAATTTCATAGACTGCCTAGGTCGTGATGAACCTTAGTTCGGTTTAATTCTATTTGGATTTTCATTTCGTTATGGATGTTATGTTTTAAGTAAGCGGTTGAGTTTGATTTAATTGATGCGTATGATTGCTTGGTTTTGTTTGCTTGAATTTATTGTTTCACATTGACCTTGTTGATTGTTTCATAGGATATGGTTTTGTTAGGTCATTTACTGTGTGTTCTTGACTAGTTTGTGATTAATATCGATTAAAATCATAGAAACAATAAAATCAATTAAACAAATAAAAATGAGCTGCTAGTCTAAAAAGCTGTAAAGTGATAGGCTATTAATAGATCTTTGCTTGTCGGGATTGCTAGATTTAGTTCTTCGTAAGGAGTCCGTCTAGATTTGATTGTCAGATTAGTCTATTAAATTAATTGGGTTTGCTTTGCTATCTTTTGAATTCTGCACTGTAAGGTATGTTTTCGTCATAAAAGATACTTAGACATAAGCGATTAAATAACCGTAAGGAAGTTTAATATAAAACTGTGAGTCTTAAAACTTGTTAGAAATCCATAGGCGTCTTCTTGAAGTTCAAGGGTCCTGTTCTGGTTTTCTGTCAAGGGTCTATTTTATGATCCCGGTTTCATAACTTGCGTTTTTCCATTTAATTAATAACCGTAACTTTGGGGATTCCGGTCTAGGTAGTTATTTTAATCATCTGAATTAATCCAAGGTTTCTAACTTGTTTATTAGTTAAAATTAATTAGGGTTTAAGTTTTATTAATTAATTAATAAGTAATGATTATGTTTTATTATTATTATTATTATTAGGGTTTGTTTTATTAGTATATTAGTTAGTTTATTAATAGTTTAATTAAAGTAATCATTAGTTAATTATTATTAAATCTTAGTTATTAGTATTAAATTCCTCCCAAATATTATTAATAAATAGTCGTGTCTTGTAATTGAGTCTAATTTGCTAGTTTCGTAATTTAAGGAGTCTCGTGGGTTCGATATCCGGACTTACTTAGTTGTACTAGAGTCGACCGGTTCACTTGCCGGTTAGTAGTTTTAGTTACATTTAAGGGTCTAAAGTATTACTTAGTGTCTAGATTAGTATAATTTTAGTTAATAATTAATTGACTACTTTTAGCACATCAAGTTTTTGGCGCCGTTGCCGGGGACTCTTGGAGATTGCGTTATTAGCTTTGATTAGACTTGCTTGATATATACGTGCTATTTGTTTTTGATTTTTAGTCGTAAGAGTCTAAGTAGGTTTTTTTAATTATTTTTTTTATAGTTTGTTTTGAGTCGTAGGAGTTAGGTTAATATAGTTTAATTTTATTTTATTTTATTTTATTTTTTTAAATTTGTATAGTTTCTTTAATATATTGTTTATTATTAGTATTTGGTGCTCGTGATCCTTTTCTGTTTAAGTTTATCTTTGCAGTGATTGTCATGGATTGTTACTACGGGACCAGAGTTGAAGAAAATCCTCATAAAGATCAAAGAGGTTTAAACCTAGATAAAAACAGCTATCAGCCTAAATTCTACGTTGTGTATGATAGGATGGGGAATATTATCGGTTGTAAAGACTCATCTGGTGCAATGATGGATCACATACCACATCGAGAAGAGATATTATACGATGTTTTACGTGTCATCCATAGCATTAATCCAAAAGCACCACTTTCAGATATCATGGATGATTTCCGGTCGGGTTTAAAGTATCAAATACAATTTAATGAGCCGACGATCGAGTTTGAGGATGTTGGGTTGTAGGATAAGATAGAGGATGACGTGAATTTGGGAGATTCGCTCGAGTTGATGTTTGGTGTTGAGGAAAAGGTTGAGAATAAGTTGTGTGAGGAGGATGAGTTTTTGGAGTTGGAGTTAGAAGGTTTGCCCGATTATTATGAAATAGGTGAGTTCGATTCAGAGGGTGACTTAGCATTTTTTGAAGCCCTACTAGAAGATATTGAAGTGGTGGTAGAGGAAGAACACCACAGCTGGCCCGTGGCAGTTATAATAAACTTCGCTCAAAATCAAAACCACAGGAGAAGGCGAAGAAAAGAGTATATGCGAATCAGAACTATTTTCAAGTCAGGGGATGGTCTACATGACAGAAGAAGCCATTGAAGTTCAAGAACGACCAGTCTTCTCGACACATGACATGCATTCGACTCTTGCCATGTAAGTTTAAATATAGGTGGTCTGACCCGTTATTGATTTTTAATTCTAAATTAATTTTTTGCGGTTCCGCTATTGATATATACTATTTGATAAATTCCTGGTGGAACTGTAAGGCCCCGTTACCGGTGCCTCACATTTGGACTTTGGATTTACTCATCCACATGGTTCTTTGTCATCAGAGTAATAAAACATTCGCGGAATATTAAAACATTTGAACCATTATACTACATAACCATCATTCCTTGTCTTAACGGGCATTCAGATTAATTAAACATAAAACATTGTCTTAAAAATAACATAACATTTCTTTGAGATGCCAGCTTCTTCAAGTTAATGCCATGTGCTTCCCCTCATGCAAGCTGCCTCATTCTACTCACCTGCGTGCATACTAAAAGTCAGCTACGCTAAGTGAGTTCTAGTTAAACATACAGCATACAATCTGTCCTCATACTTGCACACACGCCCGAAGGGGTGTACATTATTCATAATTACCTTTCATACATAACTATCCGTCCTATTTAAAGAGTCTTCCGCCCTATAACCTCACAGATATTTTAAGGGTCTGGTCCCTAACATCACAGATATTATAAAGGGACTGGTCCCCAACATCACAGATATTCTTAGGGTCTGGTACCTATCATCACAGATATTATTAGGGTCTGGTCCCTATCCTCACATATATTATTAGGGTATGGTCCATATGTTTCCTACAACTGTACCATACCTGTCTCTACATACCTTCCATGACAACATGTGCAATATCCGAAGATCGTTCACGTGCCAACAACTTAACATACATACATCCTATCCATTCATACATTCATCACACCATATCATATCATGCAAAGCATACACTTACCAGTTAAGGTAAGTGTATTAACTATAACATTGAGTATGCACACAGCCCCGAAAACATAACAAGGAAGTGGGGATAGAAACTCACCTGAATCCTGTTACGCTCTCCATTAATCGATATTCCCTTATTGAGATGTGCACGGCTAACTGTATAATATTTACGTATCAATTAACAACTACTACTCATATCGTATTTCTATCTTTATATAACCCACAACGAACGGGGGTCCGGGGGCAGTGACCCTGGCAGCGCGGTTCTAGGGGCGGCAGCCCCTAGCGGGGTCCAAGGGGCAGAGCCCCTGGTTGGGGTCGAGCTGCCAGGTCAGCTTGGAAAAATTTTATTTCCATTAATTGTCTTAACACATTTTCCATTAACGTTTTAAATTATTTTCGAAGTTGGGCTTATTTGTTTTAAATTAGATATAGGCTCTGCATTAAGCAGCCTTCTCTATGTCAGGCCCAACTATCCACTAGTTGGCCCAATTGGGTTCGTCTTGGTGCATTTTGTGACCGTTGCTATGCAATTCCGACTAGTTGGGTGAAGTTGTGGAGGGAGCCAACTGCACGTGTTGGTGAAGTTAGAACAACTTCACGTGTTGGTGAAGTTAATACAACTTCACGTGTTGGTGAAGTTAGAGGAGACGAAGTGGTGAAGTTAGAACAACTTCACCATAGGCGAAGTTAGAACAACTTCGCCATTGGAAGTTAGGACAACTTCGCCTAAAGGCCCAAGCCCAAGCCCGCGAAGTTGGTTTATCTATATATATGTGTGTCATGTTTAGGGTTTTGTATCCAGAAAAACATAGAGTATTGGTGTAGTTGCCATTGTTTAGAGAGGAAAAGAGAGAGAGAGTGTCGTGTGGGCAGAACCGAGGTTGAGCTCACCTCGGGTCGGCCGTGTTTTTAATTTTGTGTTCGGTATGTAATGTGATTTGGTTATTATATAAAGGATCTGCAGATTCGTTTATCCCATTCGTGTATTTTTTTTATGTGTAATCGTGTTCTTCGTCTATAACATCGTAAACGAGTCTAGGAGGATTCCGCACTCCTAGACATCGTGCGGATCTCGTATCGATCACCATCGCACCGGGGACTTACAATTCGGGCCCAAGGCCAAACTGAAATAGGGTGGCCGAGAACTCAAGACAGAGAACCATTATGTTGACCGAGAACCCAAGTTTGACCAAGAACCCTTGACCGAAAACTCATGGTCTGACTGAGAACTCAGGTGTGACCGAGAACTCAGGTTTGACCGAGATCTCATGTTATCCGAAATCCCATATTGGCCGAGAACATAGGTTGGCCGCGAACCCCCAGTCTTGGCCGAGATCCCCCAGTTTTGGTGTGTTCAGCTAATCTTCCCTTTTAATCATTTTTACTCAGCTCCGATAACTATTTTATGATTCATATCCAGAACCTTAACTACCCTTCTACTCATACTAACCATTTTACACCCGTCACTATTTCATCACCTAGATCTAACTCGTTTTAGGCATGAAGCTTGGACCTTAAGCATAAAAACGTTCTTTAAACTAGATCTAGGGTTTTCGTGATGAACCGTATATATTTACTTGTTCATTATGTTCATTTAAACATCAAGTTTGCATTTTTAGGAAACATTTGGACCCGATCTACTCTAGGGTTTAGTTTCATGGCAAACCATCCATAAAAATGTAACCTTTAATCATAAAGAACATACCTTTTTGACGCTTCTAGGTTACGGTTTGCTTGTTATACGATCTTGGACTTGTTATCTTGCTTGTATGATTAAAGATCCTAAGTTATGATGCTTGGTTGTGCATTTGGATGGTGGCCGGCGGCTAGGGAGGAATATTAGGCTTAAGTGTGTGTTTTTAAGGTGTGGAGAGAATAAGATGGATAAGTTGGATGGAAATGGAAAGATTTAGGGTTTAAGGGGTATTTATACTCCCTTAAGCCCATGGACCTATGGCCCATCTTTTCTTTTTGGTCCATGATTAATTCTCTCTAATTAGCCTACTTCTCTTTCCCTCTTATATTATTTTATTTATTAATCCAAGCAAACTTTTCCGTTAAGAATAATATAAAATATTATTATTTGGAATTCGGGATGTTACAGGAACTAAACGGGTTAGATAGGGTCCAGATCAAGGAGAAACCTCCTAATTAAGTTCAAGTGTGGAGAGGTTTCGCAGAGTTTGTATAATTCATCGAGTCACTAACGTAGTTTTTGTAGTTCGTCTTTGTTTTGGTGTTTTTAAGTTTTGCTAGTTTGAAGAAAGATTGAGCTAGAGACGATCCCCAGATTTAGTATAATGAAAAAAATAAGTGTGAGGATGATGGAGCAATGGAGCCGTATACTTCATGTTTATTTATTTGCTCCTGATTATTATAGTTTATATATTTATTGGTGAAACACTTTAATTGCATAATATCTATCAGCTTGATAAGATATACTACTAGATATGATTGTTTTATTTTTGCCGCTTATGTTCGTGTGTGAGAGAAAGAGATACTATTTGTTGGGCATGTTCGTAGTTGGAGGGGCGACATTGGAAAGAAGACTTTGGCATCATGTTTCATGCGCATATTACCAGCTATGTCTTTTCCTTTATTTAGCTTATTAACTTTTTAATTTGTATTTTGTTTTTAATTTTTAGCTTTTAATTTTTTTGTAGTCCGACTTTATTTTAATTTTATTTTTATTTTAAGTCGTCATTATCCTTGCATTGAGGACAATGCAAAATTTAAGTGTGAGGATAGGATATTTGAGTCGTAGTTTAAATTGAGTTTATGTTTAAAAAATAAAAAAAAAAATTAAAAAAGAAAAAAAATAGAAATATTTCTTTAAAAAATGTCCATTGAATATAGTTTTTTGCGTTAAAAGTGGGAGATGATGATATTTATCGGAAATTGGTTTTTCAAACTACTAATAATATGAGATAAATAAAAAAACGCACTTAACTTAGGATGTGTCGGTAGGCTCGGCCTTGAAAATGAAAGGGCAATTTGATAAAATGGGTCGAAAATCTCTTGTGGGTAAAGCGTTTTGTCCGTAGAAAATAAGTAATGGAAGGTCAGTCATACTCAAGCCTCAATTATTGGTATGAAAATGTGGAAATATTATAAAAAGTTTGAAAAGTTTAAAAAATTGAATACGTTATCATATGATGCTTGGGTAGGTTAAACGTTAGAGTATATCGTGTAGCCTGTGATATAAACTTAAAGCGCTTAGCTTTAGTGTTTTACACATCATTAGTGTATGGTTTTATAACCTTAAATCTTGTATTGATGGGATGCCCCGGGTCCGGAGACTATGGGTCTGTATGCCGACTATTCATCGGGGTATTCACAATTCTAAATGGGGTTGTGAATATTTAAAATATAGCTAAAAAGAGCAAACCCGCAGTTTTCTGCCACTTAAGTCTTTAAACATGATCACAAAAGGTACAAAAGTACAAATGCATTATAGAGTTGATCATCCACGCTGTTAGCCATGTGGGGTCCCCTTGCTCGCGTCCCATTATGAAACGGATCACAAGGGACACGCCACATGTAAGCCCTACAGATGAAATTTTGCATACACACCTATAGTAATGGTTCGGTGTATTGTTTGATAACGGGGGTATGTCATGTTGTGGGGAACACTAGCTATAAAATAATTGAACCCTAATCATATCTAATGGCTGCTTGGTAGACTTCGATGCTTAAGCTTAAGTGGATAAACAAAACCCTTGATCGTCTTAACTATTCATAAAAAAATAGAGCAACAAAAAGTTTTAAATCTACTAATTTTGAGGTTTAAGTCAAGTTGAGGTGGCCTGGTCCGGTAAAAGCTGAAAATAAGCGGGTCTTAATTGTGTAAACCACTAAGTAAAAATTGTCGGATCTTCTTTTTCCCGGTAAAGATTAAGGCATGGGTTTAAGTGGACAACAATATCGGCGATCACGGTTTTTGCGTTATTCTGAGCTTTAAAAATTAACCTATATGTTTGTTAGACTGTAATTTTCCGATTCTGATCCAACTGTATCAAACTTTTTCGGGGACGAAAAAAGAATAAGTGTGGGGATATTTGATATATTGATAAATATTTATGTTTTCCGTGTATATTTTATTTAATATTTTAATTGTTGTTGTTTGTTTTTAGTCGAGATTTGTATACTACTAACGTTTTTTTGTTTCGTAGGTTCCGGGATTTGATCGTGATGAAAAAGGGCGAAAAAAGAGCTAAAACAAGCCGAAACAGAGATCCGGGACGCGTCAGGAAGAACCAGAGCAGAGAACCGGTAAGACCGGGCCGGTCTGACCGCCCCCCTTGGAAAAGCACGCCGCGCCCTCCGCGCGGCGCCCAGGAAATACTGGGTTTAATTAATTTCGTTTTCGCTTAATGACGGGCCTTGTTTTGGTTATTTAAACACATTTAACTTAAACCTGACTTAACCTGAAACCCTTGGCCAATTTTGCAGAGACTTTGGAGCATATTTTCGAGCTTTGTGGTGATTTTGTAGGCAAGAGGACAGCCGATGAAGACTTATACGTTCACGTTTAGGGATTACGGGTTTTATTTGTTTTGTTTGATTTAGACTTTATGATGCTAGGCTAAATTTCATAGACTGCCTAGGTCTTGATGAACCTTAATTCGGTTTGATTCTATTTAGATTTTTGTTTTGTTATGGATGTTATGTTTTAAGTAAACGGTTGAGTTTGATTTAATTGATGCGTATGATTGTTTGGTTTTGTTTGCTTGAATTTATTGTTTCACATTGCCCTTGTTGATTGTTTCATAGGATAGGGTTTTGTTAGGTCATTTACTGTGTGTTCTTGACTAGTTTGTGATTAATATGCATTAAAATCATAGAAGCAATAAAATCAATTAAATAGATAAAACTGAACTGCCAGCCTAGAAAGTTGTAAGGTGATAGGCTATTAATAGATCTTTGTTGGTCAGGATTGCTAGATTTAGTTCTTCGTAAGGAGTCCGTCTATGTTTGATTGTCAGCTTAGTCTATTAAATTAATTGGGTTTGCTATGCTATCTTTTGAATTCCGCGCTGTAAGGTAGGTTTTCGTCATAAAAGAAACTTAGACATAAGCGATTAAATAACCGTAAGGAAGTTTAATATAAAATTGGTGAGTCTTAAAACTTGTTAGAAATCCATAGACGTCTTCTTGAAGTTCAAGGGTCATGTTCTAGTTTTCTGTCAAGGGTCTATTTTATGATCCCGGTTTCATAACTTGCGTTTTTTCATTTAATTAATAACCGTAACTTTGAGGATTCCGGCGTGGGTAGTTATTTTAATCATCTGAATTAATCCAAGTTTTCTAAATTGTTTATTAGTTAAAATTAATTAGGGTTTAAGTTTTATTAATTAATTAATAAGTAATGATTATGTTTTATTACTATTATTATTATTATTATTATTATAATTAGGGTTTGTTTTATTAGTATATTAGTTAGTTTATTAATAGTTTAATTAAAGTAATCATTAGTTAATTATTATTAAATCTTAGTTATTAGTATTAAATTCCCCCTCAAATATTATTAATAAATAGTCGTGTCTTGTAATTGAGTCTAATTTGCTAGTTTCGTAATTTAAAGAGTCTCGTGGGTTCGATATCCGGACTTACTTAGCTGTACTAGAGTCGACCGGTTCACTTGCCGGTTAGTAGTTTTAGTTATATTTAAGGGTCTAGATTATTACTTAGTGTCTAGATTAATATAATTTTAGTTAATAATTAATTGACTACTTTTAGCACATCAGTGCCTACCAGGCGTATGCTGTTAACGCTACGGCCGAGACGAGAGAAATGAAAGATGTTCCTATTGTGCGCGACTACCCAGAAGTATTCCTAGAGGATCTTCCGGGGTTGCCACCGGATTAAGAGATAGAATTCCAAATAGATTTAATACCAGGAGCCCAGCCCGTCATGAAAGCGCCTTACCGACTAGCACCATACGAGATGAAAAACTGATGTCCCAACTGCAAGAACTCCTCGTGCAAGGGTTTCATAAGATCAAGTGTTTCCCCGTGGGGCGCACCAGTGTTGTTCGCAAAGAAGAAGAATGGAAGTATGAGAATGTGCATAAACTATATCGAGTTAAATAAGCTTATGGTAAAGAATGGATATGCTTTGCCAAGGAATGATGATCTGTTTGACCAACTGCAAGACTCAAGTTGGTTCTCACGAATAGATCTCATATCAGGCTATCAACAACTGAAGGTGAAAGAGGCAGACGTCCCAAAGACAGTGTTTCGGACGATGTATGGACACTACGAGTTCCTCGTAATTTCATTCGGTCTAACAAATGCTCACGCAGCATTTATGGACATGATGAACAGGGTATGTCGGCCGATGTTGGATAAGTCAGTTATCGTCTTCATTGATGATATATTGATTTATTCAAAGAGCGAGTCTAATCATGCTGAGCATCTGAGATAGGTGTGGGTGACTGATGTGGTAAAAGTAGTCAAATAATAAATAACTAAAATTATACTAATCTAGACACTAAGTAATACTCTAGACTCTTAACTTAACTTAAACTACTAACCGGAAAGTGAACCGATCGACTCTAGTACAGCTAAGTAAGTCCGGATATCGAACCCACGAGACTCTTTAAATTACGAAACTAGCGAACAAGAATCAACTACAAGACACGACTATTTATTAATAATATTTGAAGGGGGAATTTAATTCTAATAATTAAAACTTAATAATTAACTAATGATTACTTTAATTAAACTAATACTAAACTAATTAATCAAATATAAAACCCTAACACTAAATATTATAATAATAAAACATAATCATTACCACTTAATTAATTAATTTAATATAAAAACTTAACCTAATTAATTTAACTAAAGAAAACAATTAAGAAAACTTGGATTGATTCAGATGATAAAGATAACTACCCAGGTCAGAATCCCCAAAGTTACGGTTTTTAAATAAATGGAAAACTCAAGTTATGGAACTGGGATCATAAAATAGACCATTGACTAGAAAACTCGAACAGGACCCTTGAACTTCAAGAAGACGCCTATGGATTTCTAACAAGTTTTAAGACTCACCAGTTTATTAATTAAACTTCCTTATGTTATTTAATAGCTTATGTCTAAGTATCTTTTATGACGAAAACCTACCTTACAGCGCGGAATTCAAAGATAGCAAAGCAGACTCAATTAACTTAATAGACTAAGTTGACAATCAAACATAGACGGACTCCTTACGAAGAACTAAATCTAGCATTCCTGACCAAAAAGATCTATTAATAGCCTATCACCTTACAGCTTTCTAGGCTGGCAGTTCACTTTTATCTATTTAATTGATTTTATTGTTTCTATGATTTTAATGCTTATTAATCACAAACTAGTCAAGAACACACAGTAAATTACCTAACAAAACCCTATCCTATGAAACAATCAACAAGGGCAATGTGAAACAATAAATTCAAGTAAACAAAACCAAGCAATCATATGCATTAATTAAATCAAAACTCAACAGTTTACTTAGAACGTAAAATCCACAAGGAAACGAAATCTAAATAAAATCAAACCGAACTAAGGTTCATCACGACCTAGGTAGTCTATGGAATTTAGCCTAGCATATTAAAATCTAAATCAAACAAAACAAGTAAATAAGAAAACATGGTAAAAATATAGAGAACGGGGAATCGTAGATGATAAAACCCGTAAACTCGAACGTAAACGTGTAGCTCTTCACCGGATGTCCTCTTGCCCTCAAAATCACCAACAAACTCGTAAAATAGCTCCAACAACTCTCCAAAATCGGCTGGGGTTTCAGGTTATGTCAGGTTTAAGTTAAACATGTTTAAATAGCCAAAACAAGGCCCGACATTAAGCGAAAACGAAATTAATTAAGCCCAGTGTTGCCTAGGCGCCACGCGGAGGGAATTTTTACCTCCCCCTTCGCACGGCGTGGCGTGCTTTTTCATGGGGGCCGGTCGGTCTGACTGGTTCTCTGTTCTGACTTTTCCTGACGCGTTCCGGATCTCCGTTTCGGCTCGTTTTAGCTCGTTTTTCGCCCTTTTAATCACGATCAAATCCGGGAACCTACAAAACATAAAAACGTTAGTAATATACACATCTCAACTAAAAACGAATAAAAAACTATTAAAATATTAAATAAAATAAACATGGGAAACATATATATTTAGCATTATATCAAATATCCCCACACTTATTCTTTTTTCGTCCCTGAAAAAGTTTGATGCAGTTGGATCAGAATCGGAAAATAGTCTAACAAACATATAGGTTAATTTTTAAAGCTCAGAAAAACGCAAAAACTGCGATCACCGATATTGTTGTCCACTTAAACCCATGCCTTAATCTTTACCGGGACAAAAAAGATCCGACAATTTTTTTACTCAATGGTTTACACAATTAAGACCCACTTATTTTCAGCTTATACCGGACCAGACCACCCCTACTTGACTTAAACCTCAAAATTAGCAGATTTAAAACCTTTTGTTGCTCTATTTTTTTCAGGAATAGTTAAGACGATCAAGGGTATTGTTTATCCACCTAAGCTTAAGCGTCAAAGTCTACCAAGCAGCCATTAGATATGATTAAAGTTCAATAAATTCATAGCTAGTGTTCCCCACAACATGACATACCCCCGTTATCAAGCAATACACCGAACCATTACCATAGGTGAGTATGCAAAATTTCATCTGTAGGGTTTACATGTATCGTGTCCCTTGTAGTCTGTTTCTTAATGGTAATGAGACGCGAGCAAGGGGACCCCACATGGCTAACAGCGTGGATGATCAAGTCTGTAATGCATTTGTACTTTTGTACTTTTTGTGATCATGTTTAAAGACTTAAGTGGCAGAAAACTGCGGGTTTGCTCTTTTTGGCTTTATTTTATATATTCACAACCCCATTTGGAATTGTGAATACCCAGATGAATAATCGGCATACCAACCCATAGTCTCTGGACCCGGGGCATCCCATCAATACAAGATTTAAGGTTATAAAACCATACGCCAATGATGTGTAAAACACTAAAGCTAAGCGCTTTAAGTTTATATCACAGGCTACACGACATACTCTAACGTTTAACCTACCCAAGCATCATATGATAACGTATTCAATTTTTTAAACTTTTCAAACTTTTTATAATATTTCCATTTTTCATACCAAGCAATACACCGTTATCAAGCATCAAAGTCTACCAAGCAGCCATTAGATATGATTAAAGTTCAATTAATTCATAGTTAGTGTTCCCCACAACATGACATACCCCCGTTATCAAACAATACACCGAACCATTACCATAGGTGAGTATGCAAAAATTCATCAGTAGGGTTTACATGTAGCGTGTCCCTTGTGGTCTGTTTCTTAATGGTAATGAGATGCGAGCAAGGGGACCTCATATGGCTAACAGCGTGGATGATCAAATCTGTAATGCATTTGTACTTTTGTACTTTTTGTGATCATGTTTAAAGACTTAAGTGGCAGAAAACTGCGGGTTTGCTCTTTTTGGCTTTATTTTGTATATTCACAACCCCATTTGGAATTGTGAATACCCAGATGAATAATCAGCATACCGACCCATAGTCTCCGGACCCGGGGCATCCCATCAATACAAGATTTAAGGTTATAAAACCATACGCCAATTATGTGTAAAACACTAAAGCTAAGCATTTTAAGTTTATATCACAGGCTACACGGCATACTCTAACTTTAAACCTACCCAAGCATCATATGATAACATATTCAATTTTTTAAACTTTTCAAACTTTTTATAATATTTCAATTTTTCATACCAAGAATTGAGGCTTGAGTATGACTGACCTTTCATTACTTATTTTCTACGGACAAAACGCTTTACCCACAAGAGATTTCCGACCAATTTTATCAAATTGTCCTTTCATTTTCAAGGCTGAGCCTACCGATACATCCCAAGTTAAGTGCGTTTTCTTTTATTTATCTCATATTATTGGTAGTTTGAAAAACCAATTTCCGATAAATACATCATCTCCCACTTTAACGCAAAAACTAGAATCAAGGGACATTTTTAAACATTTTTCAATTTTTTTATTTTTTTTTTGAAATTTTTATTATAAGTTAAAATTAAACTACGACTCAAATATCCTATCCCCACACTTAAATTTTGCATTGTCCTCAATGCAAGGATAAGGACGACTTAAAACAAAAAATAATAAAATAAAATAATGTCGGACTACAAAAAACTAAAAACTAAAAATTAAAAACAAAAACAAAATAAAAAGTTAACAAGCTAGATAATGGAAAAGACTTAGCTGGTAATATGCGAATGAAACATGATGTCAAAGTCTTCGTTCCATGAATGCCCTCCAACTACATTCGTGCTCAACAAATGATAACTCCTTCTCTCACACACGAATGTAAGCGACAAAACAAAACAAACATATCTAAAATGTATCTTATCATAATGATAGATATTATGCAATTAAAGTGTTTCACCAATAAATATATAAAATATAATAATCAGGAGCAAATAAATAAATATGAAGTATACGGCTCCACTGCTCCATCATCCCACACTTGTTTTATCATTATACTCTTCCTTGGGGATCGTCTCTAGCTCAATCTTTTTCAAACTAGCAAAACTTAAAAACACAAAAACAAAGACGAACTACCAAAACTACGTTAGTGACTCGATGAATTATACAAATTCTGCGAAACCTCCCCACACTTGAACTTAATCAGGAGGTTTCTCCTTGATCTGGACCCTGTCCAACCCGTTTAGTTCCACCCGGAACTTATCAAAAGGTAATATATCAATGATGGAACCGCAAAATATTAAATTAGAATTAAAAATCAGTAACGGGTCAGACCACCTATATTTAAACTTACCTGGCAAAAGCAGAATGCGTCGTAAGTATCGAGAAGACTGGTAGTGTTTGACATTTAGTGGTTTTTTCACTCCCGTAGACCATCTTCTAAAGTATATGCAACTTCGGTTTTAAGGTAACCTATCGTCCTCGGCCTTATCCCGTGGTTTTGATTCCTGATCAGCATTCAAAACACAGTCCACGGGCCGCCAATAGTGTTCTTCCTCTAACACCACATCCTCATCTACTCTGTCCTCTACAAGTAGGGCCTCAAAAAACGTAACATCCTCATTAACGTCCAATGTGTCTCCCCCGTCATAATCCAACAATCCATCCAACTCCAGGTCAAGGAATTCATCTTCCTTACTCAATTCATTCACAACCTCTTCCTCAACGCCAAACATCAACTCAAGTGAATCTTCCAAATCCACGTCATCCTCTATCTCTTCTTTCTTCACTAACGACCTCTGATAAGCAGCCCACTCTTCTTCATTTATCTCATCATCAGAGTCACTCCAAAAATCAATAATAGCATGTGACACCGGAGGTGGGACTTCAACATCCATTTTTGTCTCCGTTAGTTGAATGATCTCTTCATCTGACTGCTCAACATATCCAAGGATCTCAACCTCTCCATTTCATCTTCTTCATCCAGTCTCCTAGAAATTTATTCTACTTGACGTTGGAGATCTGTAATAATATCCTGGTGATTTTTGAAGATGGTATCATGCTCAACGAACATCTTTTGGGTATCTGTAGCCATGTATTGAACCAACATCTTTTCTATCCTACCCATAACAGCTACATCCTCATCAGAAAGGCTTTTAGAAAATTGATCATAACACTGCTCCTGGTTTTGCTGAGGTTGCTGATACGAATTATCAAAATAATACGGAAAAGGTCCCTATGAAAAATTTTACACCGGCTGCACAGAATGGTTAGTACGATTATATGGACATGCACGAGTCATATGACAACCAGCGCATCTATAACAAATAAAGCGAGAACCCTTGTATGGACAATCATAGTGTAAATAAGGATCACCACACGTATCACAATTAAGGTTACTGTAGTATGGACCTTTAATGTTAAAGTGAGGTCCATTACAAATTTCACACATAATTACAATAATCTAAACAAGCAAAAGACACGGACAATTAGACACCTACGACTCAAAGCAAACAAAAAAAACAACAACAATAATAATAATAATAATAATAATAATAATAATAATAATAATAATAAACACGTAAAAATCTAATTAACTAAAACCAAAAAAACTCAAAAGCAAAAAACACAATAGCACGTATATAGCAAGTAAGTCCAATAAAAGCTAATATCGCAATCGCCAAGAGTCCCCGGCAACGGCGCCAAAAACTTGATGTGGTAAAAGTAGTCAAATAATAAATAACTAAAATTATACTAATCTAGACACTAAGTAATACTCTAGACTCTTAACTTAACTTAAACTACTAACCGGCAATTGAACCGATCGACTTTAGTACAGCTAAGTAAGTCCGGATATCGAACCCACGAGACTCTTTAAATTATGAAACTAGCGAACAAGACTCAACTACAAGACACCACTATTTATTAATAATATTTGAGGGGAAATTTAATACTAAACTAATTAATCAAATATAAAACCCTAACACTAAATATTATAATAATAATAAAACATAATCATTACCACTTAATTAATTAATTTAATATAAAAACTTAACCTAATTAATTTAACTAAAGAAAACAATTAAGAAAACTTGGATTGATTCAGATGATAAAGATAACTGCCCAGGCCAGAATCCCCAAAGTTACGGTTTTTAAATAAATGGAAAACTCAAGTTATGGAACTGGGATCATAAAATAGACCATTGACAGAAAACCCGAACAGGACCCTTGAACTTCAAGAAGACGCCTTTGGATTTCTAACAAGTTTTAAGACTCACCAGTTTATTAATTAAACTTCCTTATGGTTATTTAATAGCCTATGTCTTAGTATCTTTAATAACGAAAACCTACCTTACAGCGCGGAATTCAAAGATAGCAAAGCGGACTCAATTAACTTAATAGACTAAGCTGACAGTCAAACCTAGACGGACTCCTTACGAAGAACTAAAGCTGGCAATCCTGACCAACAAAGATCTATTAATAGCCTATCACCTTATAGCTTTCTAGGCTGGCAGTTCACTTTTATCTATTTAATTGATTTTATTGTTTCTATGAGTTTAATGCGTATTAATCACAAACTAGTCAAGAACACACAGTAAATGACCTAACAAAAGCCTATCCTATGAAACAATCAACAAGGGCAATGCGAAACAATAAATTCAAGTAAACAAAACCAAGCAATCATACGCATTAACTAAATCAAAACTCAACAGTTTACTTAGAACATAAAATCCATAACGAACAAAATTCAAATAAAATCAAACCGAACTAAGGTTCATCACGACCTAGGTAGTCTATGGAATTTAGCCTAGCATATTAAAATCTAAATCAAACAAAATAAGTAAATAAGAAAACGTGGTGAAAATATATAGAATGGGGAATTGAAGATGATAAAACCCGTAAACTCGAACGTGAACGTGTAGCTCTTCACCGGATGTCCTCTCGCCCTCAAAATCATCAACAAACTCGTAAAATAGCTCCAAGAACTCTCCAAAATCGGCTGGGGTTTCAGGTTATGTCATGTTTAAGTTAAATGTGTTTAAATAACCAAAACAAGGCCCGACATTAAGCGAAACGAAATTAATTAAGCCCAGTGTTGCCTAGGCGCCGAGCGGAGGGAATTTGGCCTCCCCCCTTCGTGCGGCGCGGCGTGCTTTTTTTCATGGGACCGGCCCGGTCTGACAGGTTCTATGTTCTGACTTTTCCTGACGCGTTCCGTATCTCCGTTTCGGCTCGTTTTTCGCCCTTTTTAATCACGATCAAATCCCGGAACCTACGAAACATAAAAACGTTAGTAGTATACAAATCTCGACTAAAAACGAATTAAAAACTATTAAAATATTAAATAAAATAAACAAGGGAAACATATATATTTAACATTATATCAGAGACTCAAAAAAAGAGAAGTTGTATGCTAAGTTTTCGAAATGCGCGTTCTGGTTGTGAGAAGTGCAATTTCTAGGTCACGTGATTAATCCTGAAGGGATTACCGTGGACCCAGCTAAGCTTGAGGCTATAACGACTTGGAAGACTCCGCAGAATCCGACTAATATACAAAGCTTCCTAGGGTTAGCTGGCTACTATAGGAGATTCATCGAAGGTTTCTCCAAGATAGCCGCACCGTTGACCGGTATGACCCGAAAGTCGATAGAATTCAGTTGGGGTAAGTTTCAAGAAGAGGCTTTTCAGGAGTTACAGAAGCGACTCACGCAAGCTCCAATTCTTGTTTTACCCGATGGTGACGAGGACTTGGTTGTTTGTACTGATGTTTCGCATCGTGGGTTTGGTTGCGTGCTGATGCAACGAGGAAAGGTGATAGAGTACGCATCTAGACAGTTGAAAGTTCATGAGATTACTTATCCGACGCATGATTTAGAGCTAGCAGCAGTAGTGCATGATTTAAAGATATGGAGGCATTACCTGGACGGTACTAAGTGTACTATTTATACGGATCATAAAAGTATAAAGTACTTCTTCGAGCAGAAAGAGCTGAACATGACACATAGGAGATGGTTAGAATTGATAAAGGATTACGAATGCGATATTAAGTACTACCCTGGTAAAGCCAATGTGGTCGCAGACACGCTAAGTCGTAAGAATGAGGAAGTCATTGCAACAGTTAAGTCATACCAGCTGATTATGAATTCATGTCTTTTTGAAAAAATCATCAAAGTGCAATCAAAGGTGTTAGTAAATAAAGGGTTAGTGAAAAAAGAAAGTATTTTCGGTCAGCAAAACGAATGGATGGAAAACACTCATGGTGTTAAAACTAGGTTTGACCGTATGTGGATCCCACGTCACGGAGATCTTAGAGGTCGAATCTTAGATGAAGCTCATAAGTCAAGGTACTCAATTCATCCCGAGCTACGAAGATGTACCAAGATTTGAAAAGTGATTACTGGTGGCCAAGAATGAAAAACGATGTAGTGGATTATGTTAGTAAGTGCTTAACTTGTTTACAAGTCAAAGCCGAACATCAAAAGCCTTATGGGAAAATGTAACCGCTTGAGATATCTGAATGGAAATGGGAACACGCCACTATGGATTTCTTAACTAAGCTACCTCGTACAGCTAAGCATCATGATACCATCTGGGTGATTGTGGACCGTTTGACCAAAAGTGCTCACTTTCTGCCTATACGAGAGGCAATCTCGTCATAAACGTTAGCAAGTTTGTTCATCAAAGAGGTTGTAGCTAAGCATGGAGTACCGTTCTGTAACACCCCGCAACCGCAGCGGAAACGTAAACGGGATGCGACAGACACCTCTGATATCAACCACATTGTTTATAAAGAAAACTGAATGCACTAATATACTTCAAAATTACATTATCTCGTATTTCATTACGGTCTAGGTGATACACACATCATACCATACGATACATAACTCTATTTGTTATAATGTATCCTAACATCCTGCACGCAAATCTTACACACATCAAGCACTTAGCACGTAAGCGGTCATTTCATCTTAATTGTACCTGAAAAGCATGTGAGAAAACGGGTCAACTACGAATAGTTGGTGAGTTTCACAATTCGAGTAAACCATGATATATCAATATCAAAATATAATATTATCGATGTAATTATGCTGAGCCCACAAGTGAAACCTCTGTTAATCCAGAACACTTCCAATAACCTCTGGGGACATTGTTAACCCAGAACACTTCCAATAATCTCTGGGGACACTGTTAACCCAGAACACTTCCAATAATCTCTGGGGACACTGTTAACCCAGAACACTTCCAATGACATCTGGGGACACTGTTAACCCAGAACACTGTTGCGGGACCTTACAATATTAACAACTCAGACAATTACCATCTTAGTACATTTCCGTACGATTCCCGTACAATAAACAATATATATAAATCCACGCAAATCCATACGTTCAGTAAAATCCACGCAAATCCATGCGTTCAGTATGTACTTAAATATTTCAGTAGTAACATGCTTTCCGCCCCGGGAAAATATTTAAAACAGTTCAGTAAAAAGGGGCTCGTGAAACTCACCTTAGCACATGCAAGCAGGTAACAACAATCAATATCAGTTAACACGTCCAATCTGTAATATGATCCCTACGATCGTTATTATACACTTATTATTAATATAACTTTAACTAAGTTAACCGGTACATCTGGGAACACTGTTAACCCAGCACTGTACCCGTTCTGGGGGCAAGGTTAACCCAGAAACACTTCTCCGGACTCAGATTGTGATGTCGTTTAGAGTTCCATGGTCACAACTACTATTAGTCGTTTTTCTCGTTTTGCGTGCCTAGCACGGTTATCCGTTTTTATATTTCAAAAATGAGTTTGGTCACACACGACCCGAAAATAGTGGTTGACTGATAACTTAATTAAAGATGTGAAATTATAGCTCGGTTTAGACGTCCCGATTGGCCGCGGGACCCGTTTCCGTCTTTGGCGTACCGGAAACTGTTAAAATAGGTTAAAATTACTCAAATCATCCGAATTATTTTCGGATGATTTATTTTTACTTGTTTAACTCATTTATATGAAAATAGTTCATTTTTAGGGTTTTTATACACCAGTCAGCTCGCTTAAGCGAACTTCACCGATTTACGCGTTTTAACTTTAAAAGTTTGATAATTAGCACGATTAAATATCCGTTTACTCTCGGATCTTGAAATTTTGCACAAATCACTTTTTAACAGTGGGGAATTTTATAAAAATATTTCCAGAATTAATTCTTATATTTAAAATTTATTTATCTATTTTTAAACACCATTTAAACACTAAATATGTCGTAAATACCAAACGATCTTAGAAAAATCCCAAATTTTTTTCCTGGATGTCCCCTGCCATCCACATAGTCCCCTGTAATTTTTCCAGAACCAAAATCTTCTTTTACATGCCCTTTTTACTAAAACCGAGCTAGAAATCCCTAGAACTCGTTTAACCGAAAAACCTACTTAGACTTCTCCAACTGAACTCAAATTTTGTGTGTGACTTATACATGATATAAAAAGCTTATCTGCAATTTTCCAGAATTTTTCATGATATTTAACTATTTTTCACCATTTTTGGCCAAAACCGAGCATTAAATTCACCAAATATTCATCATTTATCCAAAAATTACCAAAAATTCACAGAACTCATATTTTCATGTGTTTAACACCTCTGTAAAATTTCATGACCTAACTCTAAAAGACAAACAATCTGTCCAAAAACACATACACCGACATAAACCGAATGTACCTTTCGTTTTCCGCCACTACAAGCTACAAACTCGTCTTTCCGCCTTATCTACCACTAAACACAGAGCCTACAAACAACATACCACAATACCAAGCAAGTTACCCTCACGATCAAGCCATTTCTTTCATGGTTACGGTTATGATACAAAACAAAGATTTAAACCGTAAAAATTCGTTCTTGGTTCGTTTAACCCCTTTCTTGGACCAAGATCCCTTGTATAACCCGTATACATCACTTGATCATGCAAGAATCGGTTTTCATCTTTGAAACCTCATTTTCTTGCAAATAAACTCAAGAAACGAAGATGGAAACGTGATTAACTCGCTTATTTACCTTGTTTTCTTGCTAAAAACTCTCGGTTTTGGATCATCATCTTGAGAGGATTAGAGATTGTGGAGAATTTGATGAGAAAAAAAGAAAATGGAATGGGGAATGACCCCCTTGGGTTCGATCGGCACACTTAGGGGGTGGGGTGGGACCCACCTCTTCATTTTAGGCCACTCATTTGGATATCCGCAATTCGGATAATGTTTTGGATAATCTGGTTCAGTTCGTTTCTCGGTTAAACGTTTAATTCGGCTTAAAACGAGGCCAAAACGGTTGTTTTTCGGCTAAAAAATGAAATTTATATAAAACCGATTTAAAAACTTTAAAAGCTTAAACCATGACATTTATTAACTCAAAACATCATATTATTAATTATCGCGCATCTTTTTCGGCTTGATCGATTGTCTCTTGCTCGGTTTGGTATTAAAGGTTTCGTTTAATGTACCGTCGTACCATTAAATCGAAATTCTTTTTCTGTGACGTACTTTACTTATCCCGAAGCATTAATGCTTCGTAAAATCACTAAATATCATATATCTCGTCTATAATTGAACCCTCGATTCGTTCGGGTTTCAATAACTATCAATCGATTAATCGCATATTCAATACGATGAATTATTTATTCACGCACAATCAATACAGTGAACCCTGTATTCTCGTATAGTTACTATGGTAACTCATGTACCCGACATTACATATGACGTAACTAACGTCTACCGGTTAGGGTATACCTGGTTTCGTCGGAATCGTTACAGTTATTGATCGTGTCTTATAGAGATACTCGGTTTACTTCGAGGTTTTGGAAGAAGTTCCATGAAGCTACGGGAACAACATTGAACATCCGTGTAACGATTCCGACGAAACCCGGTACACCTTAACCGGTAGACAATAGTTACGTCATATTTAATGTCGGGTACATGAATTACCATAGTAATTATACGAGAATACATGGTTCACTGTATTGATTGTACGTGAATATATAATTCATCGTAATGAATATGTGATTAATCGATCGATAGTTATTGAAACCCGAACGAATCGAGGGTTCAATTATAGACGATATCTATAATATTTAGTGATTTTACGAAGCATTAATGCTTCGGGATAAGTAAAGTACGGCACAGAAAAAGAATTTCGATTTAATGGTACGTCGGTACATTAAACGAAACCTTCAATACCAAACCGAGCAAGAGATGATCGATCAAGCCGAAAAAGATGCGCAATTATTAATAATATGATGTTTTAAGTTAATGAAAGTCATGGTTTAAGTTTTTGAAGTTTTTAAATCGGTTCTATATAAATTTCATTTTTAAGCCGAAAAACAACCGTTTTAGCCTCGTTTTAAGCCGAATTAAACATTTAACCGAAAAACGAACTGAACCAGATTATCCAAAACATTATCCGGATTACGAGAATCCAAATGTGTGGATAAGAATGGAGAGGTGGGTCCCACCCCACCCCCCTATCAAGTCCGATCGGACCATGGTTCCCCATTCCTTATTATTTTCTTTTTTCTAAACAAACATTCATCAATCCTTCAACTCTCTCAACATATTGATCTAAAAACCGAGACTTTGTAGCAAGAACAACGAGGTAAAGATTGAGTATTTCACGTTTTCATCTTCCCTTCTCGAGTTATTTGCAAGAAAATGAGGTTTCAATGATGAAAACTGATTCTTGCATGATCAAATGATGTATACGGGTTATACAAGGGATCTTGGTCCAAGAAAGGAGTTAAACGAATCAAAAACGAATTTTTACGGTTAAATCCTTGTTTTTGAATCATAACCGAAACCATGAAAGAAATGGCTTGATCGTGAGTGTAACTTGCTTGGTATTGTGGTATGTTGGTTGTAGGTTCTGTATTTAGTGGTAGATAAGGCGGAAAGACGAGTTTGTAGCTTGTAGTGGCGGAAAACGAAAGGTATATTCGGTTTACGTTCGGTCTTGGAAATTTGGACAGATTGTTGATGCTTTAGAGTTAGGTCATGAAATTTTACAGGGTGTTAAACACATGAAAATATGAGTTCTGTGAAGTTTTGGTAATTTTTGGATAAATGATGAATATTTGGTGAATTTAATGCTCGGTTTTGGCCAAAAAAGGTGAAAAATAGTTAAATATCATGAAACATTCTGGAAAATTTCAGATAAGCTTTTTATATCATGTATAAGTCACACACAAAATTTGAGGTCCGTTGGAGAAGTCTAAGTAGGCTTTTCGGTTAAACGAGTTCTAGGGTTTTCTAGCTCGGTTTTAGTGAAAATGGCATGTAAAAGAAGATTTTGGTTCTGGAAAAATTACAGGGTACTATGTGGATGGCAGGGGACATCCAGGAAAAATTTGGGATTTTTCTAAGATCGTTTGGTATTTACGACATATTTAGTGTTTAAATGGTGTTTAAAAATAGATAAATAAATTTTAAATATAAAATTAATTCTGGAAATATTTTTATAAAATTCCCCACTGTCAAAAAGTGGTTTGTGCAAAATTTCAAGATCCGAGATTAAACGGATAATTATTTGTGCTAATTATCAAACTTTTAAAGTTAAAACGCGTAAACCGGTGAAGTTCGCTTAAGCGAGCTGACTGGTGTATAAAAACCCTAAAAATGAACTATTTTCATATAATCGAGTTAAACAAGTAAAAATGAATCATCCGAAAATAATTCGGATGATTTGAGTAATTTTACCCGATAAAACAGTTTCCGGTGCACTAAAGACGGAAACGGGTCCCGCGGCCAATCGGGGCGTCTAAACCGAGCTCTAATTTCACAACTTAAACTAAATTATCAGTCAACCACTATTTTAGGGTCGTGTGTGACCAAACTCATTTTTGAAACATAAAAACGGGTAACCGTGCTACGCACGCAAAACGGGGGAAAACAAGCTATTAGAAAATTTGACTGTTGAACTCTAAACGACATCACAATCTGAGTCCGGAGAAGTGTTTCTGGGTTAACATTGCCCCCGGAACGGGTACGGTACTGGGTTAACAGTGTCCCCAGATGTACCGGTTGATATGGTTAAAGTTATATTAATATGAGTGTATAGTAACGATCGTAGGAATCATATTACAGATTGGACGTGTTAACTGATAATGATTGTCGTTACCTGCTTGCATGTGCTAAGGTGAGTTTCACGAGCCCCTTTTTCTGAACTGTTTTCGAATATTTTCTCGGGGCGGAAGCATGTTTTTACTGAAATGTTTAAGTACATACTGAACGCATGGATTTGCGTGGATTTATATATATTTTATTGTACGGGAATCGTACGGAAATGTACTAAGATGGTAATTGTCTGAGTTGCTAACATTCTAAGGCCCCGGAACACGAGTGATTAACTGAAAGCCGGTAGAGTGTGGATAGTGCTATTGGTCTGACAAACCCAACTGGTCCGGCATGGATTTGCTGATGTTTCCCAGCCAGTTGCACATGTCTATTTTGGGTGTTATATATATTTTGCTATGTAATGTTAGACATAGCGGTTTGGGGCAGTTCCGTGGGCGGGGGATATGCCACGGGTCCGTGGGCGGGGGGATATGCCACGGGGGTTGTGTGTGATAGTCAGAGGTTTCACTTGTGGGCTCAGCATAATTACATCGATAATAGTATTATTTTATGATAATGATTTATCATGGTTTACTCGAATTGTGAAACTCACCAACTATTCGTAGTTGACCCGTTTTCTCACATGCTTTTCAGGTACAACTAAGATGAAGTGATTGCTTACGTGCTAAGTGCTTGATGTGTGTAAGATTTGCGTGCGGAATGTTAGGATACATTATAATAAATAGAATTATGTATCGTGTTGTATGATGTGTGTATCACCTAGACGGTAATGAAATACAAGATAATGTAATCTGAAGTATATTAATGTATTCAGTTTTCTTTATAAACAATGTGGTTGATATCAGAGGTGTCTGTTGCATCCCGTTTACGTTTCCGCTGCTGTTGCGGGGTGTTACAGAAGTTGGTATCAGAGCCATTGGTTATAAAAGAATTAGGATGTCTTTAAAAGATACCTAAAATATAACCAGTAGCTCAAGTATTATAGGATCTGAATATCAACTAATAATATATAGTGACGGGATCTGGAAACAGTGTTCTTAGGTAACCGAGTTCCCAGAGGTTATTAAATGTGTTCTGGGGTAACCGAGTTCCCAGAGGTTATTAAATGTGTTTCTGGGGTAACAGAGTTCCCAGAGGTTATTAAATGTGTTTCTGGGGTAACAGAGTTCCCAGAGGTTATTGGAAGTATTCTGGGGTAACAGAGTTCCCGGAGGTTAATCGATATGTTTTGGGGATTAACAGAGTTCTCACTTGTGGGCTTAGCATAATTACATCGCTTATTTATGATTATTATAATGATTTGTTATGGTTTATTTAAATTAGTGAAACTCACCAACTATTCGTAGTTGACCCGTTTTCTCACATGCTTTTCAGGTACAACTAAGATAAAGTGATTGATTATGTGCTAAGTGCTTGATGTGTGTAAGGTTTGCGTGCTGGACGTTAGGATACATTATAACAGATAGAATTATGAATCGTTTTGTATGATGTGTGTATCACCTAGCCGGTAATGAAAGACGAGATTATGTAATTTTGAAGTATATTAATGCATTCGGTTTTCTTTATAAACAATGTGGTTGATATCAGAGGTGTCTGTCGCATCCCGTTTACGTTTCCGCTGCGGTCACGGGGTGTTACAGAACTTGGTATCAGAGCCATTGGTTATAAAAGAATAGGATGTCTTTAAAAGATACCTAAAATATAACCAGTAGCTCAAGTGTTATAGGATCTGAATATCAACTAATAATTTATTGTGACGAGGTCTGGATGAACTTGGATGGACAAGTGAGTTATTATGGTCCGGAATATAATAACAGACTTGTCTGCACGAGGGAAATTCAGGGGAAGTCACTGGGTACATTAATAGGTAAAAATGGCAACATATGTGTAAAGTATATAATATTATTTATACGTGCTAATATGTATACATATATATATGTACATATCTTGTGGGTACATGTATTGAGAAATGGGACCCGGATAAGGAACCAGGGGATGAAATAATAAAAGTACCGAGGATGCTGAAATTTCTAGAGCATCGGTTGATAATGAGTCTGACTTATCGGGCCATAGTTATGATAGTACCAAGTTAGATCTCCCGTCTGACATTAACCAGAAATATCTAGTAACCGTCACTCTCAACCAAAATTGATAAATCCCTTACCCTACCAACACCGGTACCGTATATCCTAATAATCCCTTATGTTCACCCGAACCACCGACCCTCACGTACGGACGGCCCTGTACCTGAACCCATTCTTATCCCATTAAGGTAAAAAAAAAAATTGATAATGAATGAGCAGATGAAAATAATATATAGAAACATATATATGTATTTCTCACTCTCAAACATATGAGTCATACCACCTCCAGATCGAGAATTACCGATTCTAGTGAACCTAGAACGCCGGAGGACATTGACTGGGCAAGCGATAGAGTTTCCCATAATAGTAATTGATAATATCTGAAGGCAACCCATGTTGCGCGATTACCTTGAACCTTGCAACTCCCTATGTTAACCTTACAACCGTTAGATGCCTATACCCATGTATACTCGAATAGAATGATTACCCATACACAAAGAGGTGTTGGAATCATTATAGCATAGTTGGTTATTCGTTCGTAGGTGGTATACTGTGTATGCCAGATGTACAAATAGACACGGATATTATAACTCCGTGGTACGTAATCGTTTGGTGCTTACGATGAGCATGTATCGGTTATGCTGACATGCAGAAGGATATTGAAATCAAGCATAGTAAACATTAATCTGTGTTGAGAAAGGTCTATATGTCAGTTGGTGACAAGGGTTATGAAACATATTTAAACGTTAACCGATGTCAGGTTAAGTCCTTATGATATTATATTTGTGGGACATATATACTAGATACTGGTATGTGTAATATGTATGATAATATTTGGTGTGTATGTGTACCTGCTGATATGATTGAGCTGGTAACGAGTTATACGGTGAGATTAGTATTGATTACTGCGTACGGGATGAGTACGGCAGAATGACATAAAAGAGTAACTCCAATGATGGAGATTGATATGATTCAGTTGATTGCTTAAAGATAGCAGATGATGATACCGAATGTCGTATCACAGATCACTGCTAGTGTTTATGCAAATGTGATCGCAGACTTATAGATCGAGCAATCACATGATTATGAATATTTCAATTCTTAGTGTTATTACTAAGAGTGTTAATGTCCCACCGAATACTATTATGACTACAAGTATTAGTTATAAACTAAACATGAATAGTAGTCGTAATGAATTAGATCCGGTATGAGGGATATGTTTGTTGGTTGTGTTAAGGAAATTAATAATAGTTTACTGATGGTAAAAAGAGGAATAGATTAGCGAGTGGATAGAAAAGATCGAAATGGTTAAGGATATTGGTAAGAGTCCAGAACATTGTGTAGTGAAATACGCTACAGATATGTTGGTAGATTATGTTGTATAGTGATGGAACACGATGGTACAAAATTATAGTTAGAAAATTATTACTCAGATGATATGGTCGGAATTTAAAATTCTTGGGCTAGAGCACTTTTATTCGAGTAATTAAGTTCAGAGATTGGAAACTGAGCCATGGAAGATAGAAATGTTGTGTGCTGATCACTTAGAACGCGCTAATCGTTTAAAGGAATTGTCATGTCTGGTAACATGTCTAATTACTCCTGAAACTAAACGAAGTGAGCGCTATATTGGGGACTAACTCCATCGATAAGGAGTATAGTCAATCCTGTAAAATATACAACCTTTAGAAGGGTTGTGTCACAAACCAGCATTGATATATTTGACTTTATGGGAAGCGGAATGGAAGGACGTTAGGTGAGACGTCGAGTGTTAAAGAAGAGAAATGATAAAGGTATAGTGCAAAATAGACTTGTGAATAAGTAGGTATGCCCTACAACCCAGAATTATACTAAGACTAGTTCTGGTGTGAAAACATGAACCGCATAAAGGATCCTTCCCGAAATGTGGAAAATATGGTTATCGGCAGGAAGAAGAATGTCGAGTGATAGTAGGCCACAGGTGTGGTAAAGATGGACGTAATGCCCCAATTGTAGAACCAATTGAAGCCATGTGGACCGGCAACCCCAACCCATTCGTGTACAACCACTCCGAACCCAACAGCTTCAATAACAATCCATCCAAAGAAATCAAATTATGCCAAACAGTTGCACTTGCTATGAATGTGGCAGTACAGAACGTTTCAAGAGAAATTGCCCAAAGTTGAACCAAGGTGTCGTTGGAAGACGAACCTCAAGACAAGCATCAACCTCGGATCAAGCAAGGAGCGTGCTTTTGTGAGTAATTCGAATAAAGCACGCCATGATCCAAAGGTGGTATTAAGTACGTTGTAGTTTTAAATCAATGGGCTTCAGCGATATTTTTACGATCGTCGATAGAAGTTAGTTCCTGCTAACCTCCTATCATTTGGAAAGATACCGATTAGTGAAACTATAGAACCCCATACGGTGGAATCGCTAACGGTAAATCCCTAATGGTTAACTAAATTGTTCGGAATTATCCTATTACTCTGAACGATTAATCCTTTCCTTATTGACCTACGACCAGTAAAGTTAAGAAGTTTTGACGAAATAGTTAACATGGATTGGCTAACTCAACATGAAGCTGAAATCAAATATGAAAAGAAGATGATTAGAAGCTCTCTTTCGGACGATGAAGCGATTAGATACAGAGAAAAGTGTACGGTATTATGTTACCACTCTAATCTCATCTTGAGATGGTATAATATTTACGTCAAGAAGACGTGGTGTATTTAACAAACGTGATTGCCACAGATTTAAAAGAAAACATATAGAAGATATCCCAGCGGTACGCGAATTTCCACAAGTTCTCCCAGAAGGACTTCCTGGATTACCGCCAACCCGACAGGTCGAATTCAGAATCGATTTAATGCCTCAAGCTGGCCCTGTTGCTAAAACACCTTACCGACTTGCACCAACTGAAATGCAAGAATTTTTGGATGAGGTTTGATACGACCTAGTTAGTTACCATGGGGTGCACCAGTGTTATTTGGGAAATGAAGGACGGAAGTGTTAGGATATGTATTGATTAGGGAGAATTGAATAAAGTGACGATCAAGAATAGGTATTCACTTCTTCGAAGTAAATGATCTATTTAACCAACTGCAAGGGGAAATTTATTTTCAGAAAATTGATCTTAGATATAGTTATCACCAAATGAAAAATCCAAGAGGAGGACGTTGCAACAACAGCGTTTCGGACTCGTTACGGCCATTATGAATTCTTATTTATGCCGTTCGGGTTAACAAACGCGCCGGCAGTGTTCATGGAACTCATGAACCGAGTCTGTAAACTTTATTTTGACAAATTTGTCATAGCATTCATTGATGATGTTTTGATATATTTGCAACGTAAAGAAGAGCACGAACGACGGTTAAGGAAAATTGTGGAAGTGTTAAAGCAAGAGGAGTTGTACGCGAAGTTTTCGAGATGTGATTTTGAATACAGAAAGCATAATCCCTTGGTCATGTTGTAAAGCAACAAGGATTTCACGTAGATTCAAATAAGATAGAAACCATTAAAATTGGTAGTCACCCAAGGCGCCAAAGGAAATGCGCAAATTTTTAGGACTAGCCGGAGACTATCAGCGGTTTATTGAAGAATTCTTAGCATTACCCAACTCATAATCCTTTGTACGACGCAAATGTACAAATTTTATAGATGATAAGAGACCGCAGTCTCGTATTCATCGAAGATGGGTCGAGTTGTTAAGAGATTATGACTGTGACATTCGTTATCACCCCGACAATGCTAACGTTGTAGTCGATACCTTGAGTAAGAAAGATCGGGTTAAGCCATTGCGAGTGCGAGCGCTGGGGATGATAGTCCAGTCGAACCTTTCGGACCTGATCCGAGTCGCTCAACGGGAGGCGTTGAAAAAGGAACAATTGGAAAAGGAGGGACTTTACGGCAATGAGAAGAATTTCGAACAGCGCGTGGACGAAATTCTCTATTTCAAAAATCGGGTTTGGATCCCGACCCTCCATGACCTTCGAGAATTAATCATGGACGAAGCGCATAGATTGAAATATTCCATACATCCGGGATCGGATTGGACTATTGATGATACGAATATCTGAAAGGATTTTATTAATGGCCGAGTTTGGAGAAAGATATGGGTACGTATGTTGGTAAGTATTTAAGTTATGCAAAAGATAAGGCTGCACACCGAAAACCTTAGGGAATGCCACAACGACAGAAAATTCGCCAATGATAGTGGGAATAAAATTACAATGGATTTCGGACACAAATTCCCAAGGTATATCAAAGGCATGATGTAAATTGGGTAATCGCGGATCGATTAACCAATCCTCACATTTTATCCCAATCCATGGCGATTACCACAATGAATTCTCGCCCAAATTCATGATGATGAAATAGTATCTCATCGTGGAGTACCATTTTCAATGATCTCAGATCGAAATGGTCATCCTACTTCCATTATTGGAAGGCGGGGAAGGAAGCATCGAGAGCTTGAAGCTTTCTATGGGTGAAGTAATTATCACCAAATTGTTAAATTGAAAATGGGCGTCACTCAAGCCATAAGATTTGAGTTGATTCGAGAAACAACCAATCGGATTTATAATATTTAAGATAAGTTGAAAGCAGCGCGAGATTGGCAAGGATTTATGCCAACATTCAAAGGAAACCATTGTCACGAGAAGGAGGTGACAAGGCATTTTAAGGCATCACCTTAGAGAGGTGATATGAGGTTTGGCAAAACCGAAAATAGCTCCTTAATATATTGAACCTCATGAGACTATCTCCATGATTGGTCATTTAGTTTATCGATTAAAGTACTCCAGGGGCTAAGTACTATACATGATGTTTGCCATGTATTCGGATTGAAAAGTACCTAAGCGATGAGGCAACGAAAGTAATAGTAATGGAGGTACTCATAGAAGATATACTTGATATCATAAATAATTCCGTAGAGATAGTAGACGGGAAAACCAAACAGTTTAGACATACCAAGCTTTATTGATTAAGATTAAGTGGAATTCACAGCGATGATCAGATTATACCTGGTAACGCGAGGGTGAATTCTGAAGGAAAAACCCCCCACCTTTCTCTCGGAAGGGGATAGTGGGCGTGTAAAAATTCGAGGACGAAATTTCTTAACGGTGGGAGAATGTAACGATTCCGACGAAACCCGGTATACCCTAACCGGTAGACAATAGTTACGTCATATTTAATGTCGGGTACATGAATTACCATAGTATTTATATGAGAATACATGGTTCACTGTATTGATTGTACGTGAATATATAATTCATCGTAATGAATATGCGATTAATCGATCGATAGTTATTGAAACCCGAACAAATCGAGGGTTCAATTATAGACGATATCTATAATATTTAGTGATTTTACGAAGCATTAATGCTTTGGGATAAGTAAAGTACGGCACAGAAAAAGAATTTCGATTTAATGGTACGTCGGTACATTAAACGAAACCTTCAATACCAAACCGAGCAAGAGATGATCGATCAAGCCGAAAAAGATGCGCAATTATTAATAATATGATGTTTTAAGTTAATGAAAGTCATGGTTTAAGTTTTTGAAGTTTTTAAATCGGTTCTATATAAATTTCATTTTTAAGCCGAAAAAACGACCGTTTTAGCCTCGTTTTAAGCCGAATTAAACATTTAACCGAAAAACGAACTGAACCAGATTATCCAAAACATTATCCGGATTACGAGAATCCAAATGTGTGGATAAGAATGGAGAGGTGGGTCCCACCCCACCCCCCTATCAAGTCCGATCGGACCATGGTTCCCCATTCCTTATTATTTTCTTTTTTCTAAACAAACATTCATCAATCCTTCAACTCTCTCAACATATTGATCTAAAAACCGAGACTTTGTAGCAAGAACAACGAGGTAAAGATTGAGTATTTCACGTTTTCATCTTCCCTTCTCGAGTTATTTGCAAGAAAATGAGGTTTCAATGATGAAAACCGATTCTTGCATGATCAAGTGATGTATGAAAATTACTGTATTGCCACAGCGTGTTATTCGAAATCGACGGGGATACGAGTCGCGTACGTAATGTAGGATTAGGGATTATTGTACTGGATCATTTATCTTAATATATATATATATATATTGTTTACATCGGGTCAAGTTATTCTACAAAGGGTAACAAAAAAGAGAAGTGTGAGAAGCCATAAATAATTGAAATGTGTCAAGTGGGGACCAAAAGAAAAAGGGTATAGAGGTAATTGTACACATTTTCTCTCTCCACATGCAAAGCACATGTTAATACCCCCATCATTTTAGAACGTTTATAAATTTTTCGTATGATATTTAAAAAAAAACTCATCATAATAACAAGCGTTTTTTTATCTTTAATATGAGTATGATTTTTGTTATATAAAATTTTAAACAAAAATCACGTCATTGTGTCTTTTCGCACACGATTGTGTCTTTTCGCCCACCATTGTGTCTTTTCGCTTATCATTGTGTCTTTTCGCACGCTATTGTGTCTTTACGCTTATCATTGTGTCTTTTTTCGTCATTGTGTCTTTTCGCACACCATTGTGTCTTTTCGCACTCCATTATGTCTTTTCGCTTATCATTGTGTCTTTTCGCACACCATTGTGTCTTTTCGCTTATCATTGTGTCTTTTCTCGTCTTTGTGTCTTTTCGCACTCCAGTATGTCTTTTCGCTTATCATTGTGTCTTTTTTCGTCATTGTGTATTTTCGCACACCATTGTGTCTTTTCGCTTATCATTGTGTCTTTTTTCTTCATTGTGTCTTTTCGCACACCATTGTGTCTGTTCGCTTATTATTGTGTCTTTTTTCATCATTTTGTTTTTTCGTCATTGTGTCTTTCAACTCATCATTATGTTTTTTTTAATACTAATAACACCATTGTGTAATAATAATATGTAAAAATAATGATAAAATAACAATAATTATCTAATACATAAAACACAATGATTGATACATGTTACACAATAACTTGAAACGTAAAACATAATGGTGAATACGTATAGTACAATGACCTAAAACGTAAGACACAATGGTAAATACGTATAACACAATGACCTAAAATGTAAGACACAATGGTGAATATATATAACACAATGACTTGAAACGTAAAACACAATGGAAATAACATATTACACAATGACTTGAATGTAATATACAATGAACGCAATACTATTTTTCTCAAACTAAATGAATTTGTCATATGACAATCCGAATAAAAGACAACGAACGTATTACACAATAACTAAAAGTTAATGACGAACAAAATGACACAATGACGTAATCTTTGTTTTAATTTTTGTCTTTAATATGAGTACCAATTGAAAAATATAATGATCAAAATCTATAATACAATTCATATGAAAACTCAACTAAAAGACACAATAAACAACAAGAAAACACAATTAAAAAAACCCACTAATTTTTTTTATTTTTATATAACAATATGATACTCATATTAAAGATAAAAAAACGTTTATTATTATGATGAATTTTTTTTAAAAAAAATAATAGCGTATGAAAAAGTTATGGACATTTTAAAATGATGGGGAATTGACATGTGCCTTGCATGTGGAGATAGAAAGTTAACAAATGTGGGTTATTACTTTCATGCCATTTCCATCAATTTTTATTTATTACTTTAATCCTAACCATCCAAATCTAAGATCAATGGGCTGGATTCCTTCTCACCCTTCTCATTTTCGTTGTCCTTTATATTATAACTTTACCCTTATCTTAACACACGTGAAATTAGCTTAATTTATATTATTGATAGAAAATCCAACTCAAACACTCAATTTATTTAAAGTTAGAATACAATCTTTCTCACACAATACATTACAAACTTTATGCCTTAATAATAAGGCCAAATTATTAATTAACACACCAACTGGAACGTATAATCAAATCGATTATCATCTCAAATGACCGATGAAGGATTATTAGAAAAGCTAGGGTTGTCCAGAATACCCGACTGCGGGTTTTGGTTTCGAATCCCCAAACGACGAAAGGATGTGGCTCAACCCGCGTTTAAGTCTCCCGAGCAGTGACCAAAGTTGTATCTTTTGAATATTAAAGTACATAAATACGAAAACAATCACGGGGAAGAATGAAATGGCATACAAGGTTATGTCAGTCCACTTCTTTCCACCACTGATGGTTAGAATAAGCGTCACCGCGAATGCCACCATCAACATTGCCACCGAGACCATCAACATCGTAAGTCCCGCATTCATCCTACGAATAAGAGATTTCTCGAAATCCTTAAAGCGGTAGGAAGATGTGATAACACTGAGAAAAATTATAACCGATGTTAAAGCTGTTGATAGAGACATTGCGTCAGCAATAGTAAAAAACTTAAACAAAGGATTTTTCTTGAGAACTGGTTCGCCTGTGTCTTGTTTCGGACCTCCAGGTACAGTATATGCGGCTGCAAAGGCGACCGTGGCAATCAACACTGCAACTACAGTGTAGTTTTTCGCATTCTCGATCAAATAGTCTTTCGCGTCTGTGCGAAGCTTATTGTATTTCTTGTGAAACACTTGGATTGGAGTCTTTTGTTCGGAATTCATCTTAAATTGATCTAGGAACGGACATATGTTTCTCACTTTCTACACAATTCAAAATCCAAATGTCAATTTTTGTTATTACTCATATTCTATCTATATTTTGAATATAATCATAATTATTAACATGTTTATAATTTCCATTATGATAAGATTTAGTTTTCAATTATTAAAATATAAATATTTTTCATCAAATGGTTTCTTTTAGTTTTTTTTTTAATTGTTTCATTTATGAATATATCTTTGATTCAATGGATGTGATTTACGCATGTTCTTCACTTTCCGAGTTTATTACTCAATATGTACTTTGTAGTTTGAATATAATGATAGTTATTAACTACGTAGCGTTTCTACATAAAATTGTTTGTTTCGCATATCTAATTTAAATTCTTTTAATTTGTTTCATTTAACAATATATGTTCGCTTCAATGGAAGTGATTTCATACCTTAAACATTAGCAAGTTATCATGAAGATCAAGTGCAGGACCTTTTAGGTCAGAATCAACATCTTCTACCCTCTTCGGCAACCATATGCAACAATGTATTTGCATCATGATCGATCTTTCCTCTTAATCTCTCCTTTGCGTAATTTGTGTTAACCACGTAATCAAATACTTCATGGTTACGATATTTGATTGCAACATGGAGAATATTTTTCCCATCTTGATCGATATATTCTATTGCTTGCGGATACCTATCTAGTATCTCCTCAACAATCATTGTACATTGGTGTTTCGTTGCTAATATCAGTGGGGTTTCTGGTGAACTGAAGAAACACTAACCGGACCCCGGACAGATTACTGGTAACCTGGGGGTTGGAGAGATGTTTCCCACGAGGGGTTAGACCCTTGGAAGATGGTTCTTCTGATAACCTGCAAAACAGACACCGTGAGCTCGTCACTGAGAAGGGGGGGTTCCTCCTTGTGACCACCCTCCGGCGTGAGAATCAGACTAGATTGCTCTTTAAATATAAAAGTATATTAAGAGATTGCTAGAGCAGATATCAGGTATAATATGATGATAATGTAATAATGTAATAATGTGTTGAGATGATCATACCATTTGGGGTATTTATAGCCGAAGGTAGGTTTCCAAGGAGGTATGGCCGGCTGCAACAGTGTTCCTGTTCATCAACAGTAGCCTACGCACGTGCCCTGCTGGTAGTTGGTGGGTAGGCAGCGGCTGATAGTGACCAGGCCTGCTGTATACTATTCCCTTTCCACCAACTGCCGGCTACGCACGTGGTATGACAGTAGTTGGTGAGTAGGCAGCGGCTAATAGTGATACAGTACAGGAGCATGCTGCTCGCCATACTGTATCAGTGAGCTGTCGTATCTCTGATCAGATCTTTCGCCCATACCTCGTCAGGTACAGTAAAAGATCCTTCAGTATACAGACTGGCTTATTTGGGCGGGAGTATTCCCCCTCCCGCCTCTGTGCGGGATTGCTCCCGGCTTTGCTCATTCCTTCAGGTGACACTGAATGATCGAGAGCTAAGTACCTTGTGCGTGTAGCCATGCTGCGCGGGTGGCCTTCCCTCATGGCTTGTATCCGAGGCTGCGGGAACAGGCGGAGTCCTTCACCATGGGAGGCATTTCCTGCGGGAACAGCTTGCGTACTGCGCGTAAGGACGTCACGTCTCTGAGCATGGTTGGTCCTGCGGATCCAGTTGGTCTCTGCGCAGACGTCCCTGTTTAAGGTGAGTCTTGCGGGATCAACTGGGCTCTGCTGGGACCTACCTCTTCAAGTCCCCCCAGTCCAATGTTCTTCTCATGCGTGTTTAATAAAGTGAGGTGAACTTTTGGACTTAAGCAAAGGGTTTTGAAAAGGGGTTTTTTAAGGTTTTCCATAGGGATTCCTCCCGCGGAAGTCCTTGTCACTTGCAGAAATGCCCGAGTTTCCTGCTTGGTCTTTGGGTATGATGCGGGTAGGTCTGTAACCTCCTCGCAAGTCAGGAGCATTGAGTCCCAGTTGTATGTATTTTCCATGAGGTTTTGGTAGTTTTGAACATAGTGATCAATTATGTTAAAACCATCAATTCCATCTTGGAACTTCCAACAACGTGGTTCTCGACGTTCCCGCTATGCGGGGATGTTATTTCTGTTTCCGCAAGCATTGCCCAGAAGATCCTTCTTGGTTTCAATTCCCAGCGGAGCGCTAGGTATGTGAAGGGTTTTGCCTTGACACTGTACCTGCGCTCGTCTTACGGTTACTTTACTTCCAAGGTATTCCTGGCGTCAATTCCCTGCGGGTGCTAGGTATGTGAAGGGTTTTGCCTTTACACTGTACCCGCACCCGTCTTATAGTTACTTGGTTGCCGAGGAATACTTGGCTTCAATTCCCTGCGGGTGCTAGGTATGTGAAGGGTTTTGCCTTAACACTGTACCCGCGGCCGTCTTACGGTTACTTGTTCGCCAAGATTTTCTTGGCTTCAATTCCCTGCGGGTGCTAGGTATGTGAAGGGTTTCGCCTTAACACTGTACCCGCATCCGGCTTATGGTTACTTGTTTGCCAAGGTAAGCGGTATTTTCCCGCTTTTTAATATTTTCGAATTTTGAATTTTGAAATTCGAAGAGTTGGTGAAAAGATAAGAACAGTCCAAACCTCTGAAACGTCGTGCGACGGTTTCTTCTGACTGTGTCAGGACGTGCAGGAAGTTATGGTGACGTGACAGAACATGGTCATTCCAGTCGCTTTTTCAGGCACGTGGGCGTGATTTTTTGGGCGCGTGGCCGCGAAATTACTGGCACACGTCCTTTCAACAGCTGTTGCCAGCTTGCTTTTTGCCACGTGTCATAGTTTCATTGCACCTTCGATTTCTCTCTCCTCCGCATTAAATTCACCGCATTAATTGCGATTACTATATAAAGGGGGAGAGGGTTATTTGTAATCCATACTTTTCACTCTTCTCTTCATCTTTTAAGGCGATTTCCGGCGAATACTCTTTTATTCAATCGAGCATTCTCTCGAAATCGTTCTCTTCTTCCTCTTCAAGATGTCTTCTCGTGATGCTGAAGCTATAGCTGACGACAGGGGTACTGCTGGCGAGTGCCAGTGTGCTCTGCCCGGCGATCAGTACCGGTATGTTGTCAGGAAGTTCATGCTCGATCATCTCGAGCCTGAGTTTCCTGAATCCCACCAGACCGTTTACGATGCCCCCAGAGGCAAGATCGGGGTTTATGCTGCATTTTTTGTCTATGGGAATCTTAGATTCCCATTGACTAAATTTGTTTACCGTGTCCTGGAGAGGCACGGTGTTCATTTGACCGAGCTGCACCCCATGGCGATCGCCAAGATTCGCCATTTTGAGTGGGTGTGCCGGATTTTGGGCATCGAGCCCCATGTGGACCGCCTGATGACCTTCTATACCTGGAGGTGCATCCAGGGGTGGTACACCCTGACGACCCGTATTAAGGGTCTGAAGATTTGCGACACCGAGCGCAGTCTTCGCGCGTGGAAGCAGGAATTCTTCTATATTTCTGCCCGCGCCATCCCCCTTGCCATGAAGTTTAAAAATGGCCAAGCGATAACGAGCCTTCACGCCCCCAATTACCAGGAGGCGGAATGGTTTTCGAAGATATCCCGGGTCCAATCTCCGGTTTACCGGTTTGCGGAGTCCGGGATGGTCATGTTAGGGATGAGCCGGGTGTGGAAGAATGCGTCTCAGGTTCCCATCCTTCTCGAATATGGTTTGAACTCTATTCCCTATGGTATGTCTTGTCTTTCTTTTTGATACGAGTTTGTCTTCTAACTGTTTCTTTTATTTCAGAGGGAAATGATTTGGAGTCGCTTCTGTACCCGCGGGAAACCGACGGTCCCGCGCGGATGGGTACTCGTGCTCTGGACGAGGGCGAGTTGCCCATCCTGGAGAAACGGCGGATCGTTTTGTGGAGGTCTATCCGCTGGGCCACGAGATCCTGAGCCTCCGGCGGCCAGGTAAGGCGATATTCTTTCCTCAATCCCTCAATGCTGTACCCGCTGCTGGAATTCCTGACCTGTCTTCTTCTGAGGAATCCTCAGATGTTCCTCCGTTGGTGCGGAAGAAGAGGGTTGCCGGCGGGAAAGGGAAGGAGAAGGCCTCCACAGCTGATCCGGTGATTCTATCTGACTCCGAGTCAGATAATGAAGAGGTGGCGGGGAACCCCGGTGGTGAGGAGACCACTGCTCCGGAGGCTACGACTGTTACCTCCGGAGATCCAGCGACGACGACGGTGATCGGTACCAAGAGGCCGGCTCCATCGGGTTCCTCCCCGCCCGTCCGTACGTTCAGGGTCAAGAAAACCCGTAAGTACAATCATAGTTTCTTTGTAGATTTATCATTATAAATTTATCTAACACTTTCTTCTTTGTGCAGGCGTGGATGTTGACGCATTCCGGGGTGAAGCGCAGAGGAGTACCCTCCCGCCAATGACGGTAGGCTTGGTCAGCCTACCTGAGGCGTCGACCCAGGTAACCGCGCCTGCTTCCGCTGGTTCAGTTGCTCCCTCAGAGCAGACTGTTCCGGCTAAGATGACGTCACCGCCGGCTGTGAGTGCGATTTTTACAGCATCCTTCACAGAGCCGGCGGTTACTGCTGCTGCTTACAAGGCGGCGACCACGGCGGCGACTACAACGGCGACCACGGCGGCTGCCACCATGCCCGCGCCACCGGCACCGATGGCCGGACCATCAGGTACGCGCAGGGCTTCCCGCCGATCTTTGCCACCTTCCCGTCTGCCTGACCTGTTGGATGGATTTCCTTTAGGTTCAGGTGATGGGTTTGGCGGCTATCGGCCTGTCATTGACCCTACAGGTGCGTAGGGTTCCTTTCTTTTTCCCTTGTTTTTTATCATCTTTTCCTTACTGCCTTAGTTTCTTTTGCAGTGTCGGATTCCAATGAAGTGTATGTTCCGTGATGGAACATACGCCGAGGAACAACCCTTCGTACCCCTGTGGAGTGCGTGGACTGGGCTCGCCACGCTGCTCCTCATGGTGCGTTGGGGGAAGCCATGGCTAGCTACCAGGAGGGTAGGCTAACCAATGAGCTTCGGGTTCTCCAAGCCCGGATGCAGCCGCGCGTCGAGCTGCTTTGTCGTGAAAATGACAAGTTGAAAGCAGCTCGCGCCAAGGACATATCTGAGGCGCGTGCTCTTCGGGAGGAGAACCAACAGCTGGCGGCAGCTGCCGCCGACAAGGAGAAGGCCTTCAAGGCCCTTGAGGTTGAAGTTCAGGCGCGACTCGAGGCCCGCTCCAAGGCTGCCCAAGCTGTGAATGAACAGCTTCGGCTGGCCAGGGAGACTGCGCGAAACGCAACCGAGAGGGCTGCCGAGGCTGAAGCCGTTGCTGAGCCTTTGCGTGTGGAGAATGAGGAGCTCAAGGCCAAATTAGAGGCTCTCCAACGCGCTCATGATGCCTTGGCAATGGAAGATGCCAAGAAACTCCAGGAAATCCTGGACCAGAGGGGGGTGCTTGACCACGCCAAGCGGAAGCTTAAGGGCGTCGAAGAGGCTGCCGCAAAGGAAGTTTTACTTGCCAACCTTAACAAGAGCGAAGCCGAACGCGCCCATAACGAAGCTCAAGCTGCCCTCCAATGGCTTCTTCGAGAAGCGTTGCCTCAGGTATGTTTAGTTTTATCTTCACGCTTTCCTTTTGTAAGAAAAGGTTCTAATACTTGTGTTTTCTTTGTAGGTTGTGCGTCGGGTCTTTTCAGAGACCACTTACGATGATGCTATGACCGCAGCCCTCAACGCTTCTCATGAGGATGGGGAAAAGGCCGGCTTCCTGCTTGGTCTAGGGTTTGTTGAGAAAGGCGTCCCGCCTTCCAACTTCCCTTTGTTCGATGCGGATACCGAAGCCATTTATGACCAAGCATTGAACCAATACGCCGCCTTCCCGCATCCAATAGTGGAAAAGGTGGACGAAGTAGCTGCTGCTGATGATGGGTTAGCTGTCCTCAAAGCGTTCCTCGAACCACCCCGTTCTTCTGACGGAGCGGGTCCAAGTGGAAGCGGCCCTGAAGCTTGATCCTGAAGATCCCTTCCCATTGCTAAGATAGACTTGTATAGTTTTATTCTTTTAGGCGGGTAGTTACCCGGCCATTCTTGTAATATATTCTTGAAATATTAATCTTTTTGCGTATAAGATTGTTATTTCCTTATTTGGGTTCCTTGCTTTATAAACTTATGACTTGCATACTTAGTTTAAATTAGCAATTTTCCAAAGTGTTTAGAATAAGAACCTTTGAACGTGGTTGATGATGGGTTAAAGTTTCGCTTCCTCCTTCGTGATTGTGCGGGTAGAACCGTCACTTGCACTTGGTAGGATGGCTAAACTTTAACCTTCATCTGACCTGCGTGTAGGTTTTTCTTTTCGAAATTTCTAAGGCATTAAGATAAGTTAACCTTTGAACGTGGTTGATAATGGACTAAAGTTTTCGCTTCCTCTTTCGTGATTGTGCGGGTAGAACCGTCACTTGCACTTAGTAGGATGGCTTTAACTTTAAACCTATATCTGACCTGCGTGTAGGTTTTCCTCATCCTTTGAGGATAAGTTAACCTTTGAACGTGGTTGATAACAGGAAGTTTTGCTTCCTCTTTCGTGATTGTGCGGGTAGAACCGTCACTTGCACTTAGTAGGATGGCAAAACTTTACCCTTATCTGACCTGCGTGTAGGTTTTCCTCATCCTTTGAGGATAAGTTAACCTTTGAACGTGGTTGATAACAGGAAGTTTTGCTTCCTCTTTCGTGATTGTGCGGGTAGAACCGTCACTTGCACTTAGTAGGATGGTAAAACTTTACCCTTATCTGACCTGCGTGTAGGTTTTCCTTATCCTTTTTAAGAATTTTGTTTTGAACCGTTCGACGCGCGGTTGTCGATAGGTTAGTGTTCAGTTTCCTTTCATGATTCATGCGGATAGACTGGCACTTTCATTTAATGGGATAATTGAACTCTTCCCCTTCAACTGACCTGCGTGAAGGTTTGTCAAGTTATTGGGTTCGTGCGGGTAGGACCGCCTTCCCACGCAACGACTTCACGTAATGTGAACGCCGTCACCAGTGTTGCATAGTTTAACCGTTCGACGCGCGGTTGTTGATAGGTTATTATTCAGTTTCCTTTAATGATTTATGCGGATAGACCGGCACTTTCATTTTTGGGTGCTGAACTTTTTCCCAAACTGACCTGCGTGAAGGTTTGTCACGTTATTGGGTTCGTGCGGGTAGGACCGCCTTCCCATGCAATGACTTCACGTAATTATGCGGTGAAAACCGGCATATTAGTGTTCAGAAAAGTATAAATGTAAAATCATCAGCTTCGATGTTCTTAAAGAGAATCATTTCCATTAGAAGTGGCTCTTGGCCTTTTCTTTACAAATTGGAATTGATTTACATGCAAACTGTGTAAATGAGCTCCCTTCCATGTTGTTGGGATGGGAGTGCCATCGAGCCGATACGCACCTGGTTCGGGATCTCGTTCTTTACGCAGCATGTAGTCTCGATATTGAAGCTGGAATTGATTCGTGATTTCCCCAGCTGGGGTTCTACACGCACCTGCCTGCTCAGCCTTTATTGCGCCACGAGGTGCGCGAGCGTCCCATCTCTGACAAATGCTTCGACCATGTCTTTTACGTCTGTGCATTCTTCAGTGTTGTGGCCTTTAGTCTTGTGAAAGTCACAGTATTTGCTCCGATCAGCATCGTGACGATGTCGGATTATTGGAGGCTTTGGCCACGGGAGCTGTTCAGTGGCGAATATCTCAGTGACGCTTTTGCTGAGTGGCGTCCATCTGGAGTTCCGGTGCGGCTGTGCATTGTCCCTTCCGCCCAATCGATGTTGCAAGCCGGATGAGGTGTCAAAGTTTACCCTTGACTGCCAAATGCCTTGCTTCCGTTTTTTATTTAGTCGGGCGGAGAGGACGTTGTCTTCTCTCGTCTTTTGAGTGTAGAGGTTTGTGCTCTGTGGGAGATCTCTACCCAGTTGCTTCTCCGTTTCCGCATAGCGTTTTGCTGCTGTCATGATGGCATCCCATGTGGATGGCATGCCATCTTTACCTGTTAGGGTGCGGATGAGCTCTGGGTCGTGCGCGCCCTGGATGAAGGCAGCGCGAACAAGATCTTCGCTGATATTGCCCAAACTTAGCTTCTTTGAGTTGAAGCGAGTGATGAAGTTTGGCAGAGATTCATCTTCTTCTCGTATGCATTTGAGGATTGTCCATTGCTCCTCGGTATACTTCCGTTGCTGGCTGAGTGTTTCGTTGCTAATATCAGTGGGGTTTCTGGTGAACGAATCGCAGATTCATAAGCTGTGATTTCTTTATGTTGATCCATGGAGGAACTCTTTCCATACTGATGAAACTTTACTCTCTGCTTTGCTAACCTTGATTCAGTTTTTTCCCAAGAAGTGTCATTTTCTACCAACAACTTAACAAGTTTCTGTGCCCATTCGCATGCAAACTTTTGTTTCTTAATCCTATTTAATGGGGATATCCAACTTTCGTCTTCAACATTTGTGTCAATTACTAACAACAAAAGGTAGCAAAGTATATAAGTTTTTATTGAAAATACCAATTAATTAAATAGATATGTAAAAGACAAACTTGGGTAAACCAAAGCTTCTCTTTATTTAAAGCATTATGGTGCGAAACAGAGGAAAACATGACGGAAAAAACGCTAAATGTAAAAAGAGCATGACTTAGATTACAGGTGAAAGCACTAGGCCATAAATAAAAGACGAGAATGTCTCAATGAATTGTATCGATCATGGGGCACGTTAACAAAATAAAATGTGTGTGTAGAGAGAGAGCTCTTCATAACAAGACACTAACTTATTAACAGAACAAAAATAAACACCTAAATTGTTTATTCTTTTAATATTAATGTTTCACTTTTGTTTACTTTGAATTATTAAACACATATGATTTATGTATACATAAGAAATAATTAAACTAATGTAGTTAACGGAGGATTCAAATGGAAACTACTCTTATAGAGAGTACTATGAATCTAATAAAGAAACTTTTTAAAAAAATATATTTCATAATTTTTTTTTCATCCTTTTTATAACTTGATATTGTTCCTAAAAAATTAAAATAAAAAAGATAAATAAATAAACATGTCAATGTAATGTCATGTGCAATAGTTTTTATTATATATATATATATATATACAATAGTATTTTATTGCATATAATACAACACAATTACACTTATACAATACACACTATTAAATATATACAAATATAACACTATTGCACATACGCACGACATCGATTTTTTTATTTTGAATATACTATAACACTATTGCACATATATAAATAGTTGATATATGTATTTCAACACCATTTCAATTATAAAATACATAGTATTACACATATGTAAGACAAAAAGTGAAGCATATGTATGTACATTACATCAAGTTTTTCTTTTGTTTTTTATTATTATTTTCTAGTAAGAATAACAACATATAAGTATGATGAAAAACTTAAAAATATTTATTTATTAGTTCTCTAATTCTCTTTCTAATAATAAATTCTCTATTGATCATGTCCCAACATAGTTATTTATTTTTATTTAAATTTTTAGATATTCATCTACATATGTGTAGATTGTATGTAGAAAAAAGGCTGGTTTACATGTATGCTCATGTGGTATTCGCAGACTGCATGTTTGCTTACCAATTTTCTAAAATGACAAGTATGATCAGGAGCATCCACCTAATTATTTCTACAATTATAACTTACACGTGATTTGCGTACGTGTAGTTTAATAACTAAGAGAATTGTGTTTATATAACTTTTAGAACTTTAGAATATGTGAATAAACATTGCATTTTAATTCATTTATATATTTTATATTTTTTTTAAATTGAAAAGTAAATGATTATTATTATTCCGCCTATTTTATAAAATCTATGTTCTACATTCAATGTTTGAAAAATGATTTATTGCTTAACCAGAGTTCGTATTTTTATTACAACTCATGTGAATATTTATATATATATATGTATGAGAGGGTTATTTTGAGAACTATGGTGAGCTTTAAAAACTTTAAGAATTCAATTTTGAATCACACATAATTAAATGGTATGGAATATGCGGCTGAGATTAAATTTAATTAAAAAAAGAAGCAGGAAAGAGAATAAGTATTTTTGAAAATTACACAAGTTTAAACGTTAGTTACACATGTGTAAAAAGTCGAATCGTTGTGTAAATACCGTAATTTTTTGTACATCACTTACACTTATGTATTAAACATGTGTAAAAAAAATTCGGAAAAAAAAATTGTTACGTTGAGTTCTTTCGAGTTCTTAAAACTTAAAGTGGTTCTCAAAAGAAATCAATCCTATATATATAGGGGAGAGTTATTTTGAGAACCATTGTGAGTTTTAAAAACTTTAAAAACTCAATTTTGAACCACACATTTAATTAAATGATATGAAATATGTGGCTGAGATTAAATTCAATTAAAAAATAAAGCAGGAGAGAGAATAAGTATTTTTGATAATTACACAAGTTTAAGCGTTAGTTACACATGTGTAAAAAGTCGATTCGGTGTGTAAAAAAATACCGTAATTTTTTGTACATCACTTACACTTACGTATTACACATGTGTAAAAAAAATTCGAAAAAAAAATTGTTACGTTGAGTTCTTTTGAGTTCTTAAAACTTAAAGTGGTTCTCAAAAGAAATCAATCCTATATAATATATATATATATATATAGGGGATGATTTAAGAGAGAAATGATATTATTGCAAGAAATTTGATAAATGAATATGGACCACTAGTTTTTTTTAAGTTTTAAATGCTTAAAGCTAAATAAAGAAAAAATATTAATTATTCTCTTTCTTCAACTAATATAACTAATAAATCAGAATACTTATCTATTTAACTAATTAAATTATTATAATTAGAAAATATTAAGAACTCATTTATTTTTATAACTTACTTTTTGTTTCTTGAATTTTTTTCATACACAAGTATAATTTATTTATACATTAAAATTTATTTCTATCCAAAACGAATTTCTTCCAACTCAATATATTAATATTCATCAACACATACTTACATTATGATGAATAATATCAAAAAACTATTTTACATGTGTTTGTATTATATATCAACAAAAAACATACAACCTACACAAAAACGTATAATCTACACTTACTCTAAGAATAAGACAACATATAACCTACACACGAAAAACATTTAACCTACACATAAAATTTATCATCAATAAAATACACACGCACACGAAAACATATAACCTACACACACAAAAAAAATAACCTACACACGAAAATTTTATCTTACACAAATACAATTAATTATTCATACATTAATTTCTTTTGAAAACCAATTTTTTCAAACTCAACATATCAATATCAATCAACACGTAGTTACATTGTGAAATACAAAAAACTATTTTACACATGTTTCCATTAAATGTCAATAAAAAATATACAACCTACACAAAAAATATAACCTACACTTATTCTAAGAATAAGAAAACATATAGCTTACATACGAAAAACATATGACCTACGCATGTGTAAGGTATGTGTATCTTTGTGTAGTTCATATAATTGTTGATATCGAATTACATATGTAAGTTATATGTGTTTTGTATGTTGTACATTTTTATTGCTCAAAACAAGTGTAGATTATATAACTTTGTGTAGGTTGTATATTTATTGTTTTCATTTAATGGACACATTTGTATGATATTTTTTTATTATTATTTATGACAATAATTTTTATATGCATACCAATTGAAAAATATATATATTATGTTTTGATATTTAGTGTTAAAAAATACGTTGATATATGCTAATATATATATATATATATATATATATATCCATAAACCTTACAAAGCTTTATCGTATAATAAAGCTTATAAAGGATTTTTGGTCGATCAAATATTTTATACAAATTGTTGACTTTCTTTCAAGTTTCTCCAAATTTTTAAAGCTTTAACCTTTTTATATGACATTAATTAGAAAAACAAAACTAAAACATAATATGAGCATTTTATTTTATTTAAGTACCCTTTAACATATTTTTCTTTTTTAAATTGATTTTTTAAATAACCGTGATAGGTTGTGCCTACAAAGTGTGGCATTATGTTCATACGTAATTATGAAGATAGGTTGCGTAATTATTATTGAAGGTGTGTAATTATTTATATTAGTTGTGTAATTATTTTTAAAAATGCATAATTATATATGTGTGTATTAAACATAGGTTATATAATTATCATATAAGTTGTGATTGCTATTATATGTTGTACGATTTTTTATATGAGTACTTAATTTTATTTGTGTGAAATTATTAACGAAGTGGCGTACTTTTTACATTGTTTGTGTGATTATACAATTATATCCATGTATGTAGTTTAAAAAAAATAAAGTGCCACATTCTATTGTATACTTTGTGTGATAATAAGGATTATATATATATATATATATTTATATGGTAAAATTAAAATACAAAATGAGACAAAATGAGAAGTGATAAGGATTTGTGACCAAACAAAAAAAACCCTTAAAAAATAAACTCAAAAAAATCATAACTTAAAATATAAATAAAAAACAAAAAAAAATTAAAAAACTAAAATGTTTCTGCATCATTCCCGTTAAAAATTTTTTTTAAAAATATATACAAAAAAATAATAATAAATGACGAAAAGACACAATGACGAGATCAAAGACACAATGACGAAAATGAGCATTAGACACAATTATAACTAAAAAAAGACACAATAGATCGCAAAATATAACACAATTCCGAACAAAATATAACACAATGTTGAGTAATATAACACAATATAAAGAAAAAAAGACACAATGTCAACAAAAAAAGACACAATCAATGACGAAAATAAACACAAAACACAATTATAAACAAAAAGGCACATCTACTTTTTTCACATACCATTGTGTTATTTTTTATGAGAACGAGAAAGACGGTGGAAACATTTTTGTGTCTTTACTTTTTTTTTGTTTTTTTATTTTTGAGTTATGATTTTTTTATTTATTTATTTTTTTTTTTTGAGGACTTTTTTTGTGTGGTTAGAAATCCTTCTCATCCTTCTCATTTTCGTTCCCCTTTGTAGAATAACTTGCGTACCCTTTCCCAATTGTCTCTCTAAATGAGTTGGGAGATAGTATATTATACTTTTGACAAGCGGTTAAAAAAAAGAATCATTTTTCACATTTTTATTTCTATAAATTATCCATCTCAATCTAATAGTGATTGAATGCCTGAACACTCAGAGATTCTCGCGAGTCTATATATTTATATTACAGTATAGAAATAGAAAGAACTTCCCCAACCAAATAGTTAAATTATCTCCAATCATGACCCAATAAGTAGACATTATATTAGTAGTATAAAGGAATCGGGAAGTCTTGCTTCGACCATTAAAATAAAATCTTTCTTTTCATTTTGGATTCAAAGATTTTCAATTTCCAATCTTTTACAAAATCCCCAGAACGGATTATATATATAGCAAGTTTATAATAAAAAGTAGATTTTTCCTAAAAAGTGTAGAAAGTATGTTTTCAATCGTTTTATTATTTTATATTTTGTAATGATTTGTTTTATTTTTAGCATAGTTTTGTTTTGACGTCATACGTAAATATTAGTTTGTTGCGTTCATTATATATTTTAATGTTTGGTCTCTTTCAATTGAGAAGTGTCAGTTTTTTAGAGTTTGAAAGAACGAACATAAACGAACACACACATGTTTATTTTTTTAAATGAACAAACATGAACACAAATAATTGAAAGTAAACCATCGGTGTGATTCTTCTATAGAAAGGCTTAAGAAGCACCGAAGTAATATCTAAACCCCAATGATTTAAAACCAAGATAAAGGATTCGAGAACAAGGAAACACCACTTCAATTGTCTCGCGGATTCAAATACAGAATATAAATCTATTTTAAACGAGACAAAAAAAGAGGTTGTTTAGGTGACGATGGTGGTTGATGCATGAGAGGGGAGGTTGACGATGGTGGGTGGTAATCAGAAGTTAACCGGTGTTGGAGAGGATAAAGCAGCGACGGAGAATATGTAAAGATAAGAAATTAAATTAGGGTATGATGATGAAAATGTTTCACAAATAAATGAGATGTTAAAACCCATTTAATGGCTATCTGGATTTGGTGAGACCCGTGTCCCGCAATTTTTGCGTGCTGATTAAAGGGTTTATTTCATAAATAAACCATATGTTTTATTTAAAGGCTATCTGAGTTTGATGAGACCCATGACCCGTGAAAAGTATTTTTGATTATGAAAGGGTTTCACAAATAAAAGAGATGGTATAACCCATTTAAGGATTATCTGAGGTTGGTGCGGCCCGTACCATCGAATTTAGGTCAAACACATAAGAAGCCTCAAATCACAAATCAAGCAATCTGGTGGCTTGAGAGGAAGTGGAGAGCAATCAGAGAGTGACTCATAGAATTTTTCTGGTAGGCGTTTACATAGATACTAGTTTGAGTCCCCCATGTTATAGAAGTTGTTTACGTTTTTGTTTTTGATCGTTTTGTTAATTTATACTTTGTGATGATTTGTTTTATTTTTTAATATTGTTTTGTTTTTATTTAATATGTATATAATAGCTTACTACGTTCATTAGATATATTTTTTTTAACGTTTGGACTCTTTCAATTGAGATGTGTATGTTTTTTAGATTTTTAACAAAACGAACATAAACGAATGTTGATTTTTTTAAACGAACAAACATGAACACAAATATTTATCATATGAAAACGGGGAAGTTGATGTAGGTGACTATAGTGGTTTATGCATAAGAGGGGATTTAACGATGGTGGGTGGTAATTAGAAGTTAACCGGCGATAGAGAGAATAGACCGACAATAGATAATATGTAAAGGAGAGAAATTAAATTGTGGTTTGACAATGAAAGTGTTTCACAAAATGAGATGTTATAATCCATTTAAGGGCTATATGGGTTTGGTGAGACCCATGTCATGCGAAAATTATTGTTTGATGATTAAGGGGTTATTTTCACAAATAAATGAGATGTTTTAACCCGTTTAAGGGCCTACCCATGTTTGGTTAGACTCACGACCCGCGAAAATTATTATTTGATTATGATATATTTTACAAATAAATGATATGTTATAACCCATTTAAGGACTATCCGGGTTTGTTAAGATCCATACCCCGTGAATTCGGATCAAATTAATGCATGAGAAGCCTCAGATCACAAATCAATCAATTTGGTGGCTTGAAAGGCGGTGGGGAGCAACCAAAGAGTGACTCATAGGATTTCTGCTAGGAATTTATATAGATACTAGTTTGAGTCCCCCGTGTTACAGAGGTTTATTTAGGTTTTTGTTTTAAATCGTTTTGTTGTTTTATATTTTGTAATAATTTGTGTTATTTTTTAAGATAGTTTTATTTTGATTTAATACATATATATTAGTTTGTTACGTTCATTATGTTTTTTTAACGTTTGAGCTCTTTCAATTGAGATATTTAGGTTTTGAAATTTTTAACGAATGAGCATGTTGATTTCTTTTAAACGAACAAACATAGACACAAATTTTTATCTTGTGAAAAGGTAGTTGATGTGGGTGACGATGGTGGTTGATGCATAAGAGGGAATGCCGACAAAGGTGGGTGGTAAAGGGTATTCAGAAGGTAACCGGTGATGGAGGGGATAGACCGATGATGGAGAATATGTATATGAGAAAAATTAAGTTAGGAGTTGATGATGAAAGAGTTTCACAAATAAATAATATGTTATAACATTTAAGAGCTATCCGGGTATGGTGAGATCCACGACCCATGAAAATTATAGTTTGATAATTAAAGAGTTATTTCACAAATAAATGAGATGTTATAAACCGTTTAAGGACTATCCGGGTTTGGTGAGACCCATGACCCGCAGCAATTATTGTTTGATTATGAAAATGTTTCACAAACAAATAAGATGTTATAACTCATTAAAGGACTATTCAGGTTTGGTGAGGCCATACCCACGAATTTGAGAAACCTCAAATCACAAATCAAGCAATCTTATGGCTTGAGAGGGGGTTGGGAGCAACTAGAAAGTGACACATAGGATTTTTGTTATGCATTTATATATATATATATATACTCGTTTGAGTCGTATTGCATGGTTTATTTAGGTTTTTGTTTTTAATCGTTTTGCTACTTTATATTTTTTAACGATTTGTTTTATTTTTTACTGTAGTTTGTTTTTATTTAATACGTTATATGTACATATTAGTTTTTACGTTCATTGTATATTTTAATGTTTGGCCTCGTTCATTTAAGATGTGTAGGTTTTTTAGATTTTTTACGAATGAACACGAACATGTTTTTAATGAACAAACATGAACACAAATATTTGTCTTACGAAAAAGGGTTGTTAATGTAGGTGATAATCGTGGTTGATGTATTACAGAGGAGGTTGACGATGGTGGGTGGTAATCGTAATTAACCGGTGATGTAGATGATAGACCGACGTCAAAGAATATATATAGGAGATAAATTAAATTAGGGGTTGATGATGAAATGGTTTCGCAAACAAATGAAATGTTATAATCCGTTTAAGGGATATCCGGGTTTGGGAGACTCATGTTCTGCGAAAATTATTATTTGATGATTAAGAAGTTATTTCACAAATAAATGAGATGTTATAACCCGTTTAAGGACTATTTGGGTTTTTTGAGACCCATGACTCATGAAAATTATTGTTTAATTATTAAAAGGGTTTTACAAATAAATGAAATGTTATAATAAATTTAAGGGATATTGGCTTTTAATACTCCCAACTTTCACCCGTTGGTTAATATCACTCTCAACTTTCACTTTGTCTCTCACCACTCCCAACTTTCAGCATATTTGTGTTTTATCACTCCCCCGTTAACCGACGACTAACGTTGTTAGTGGAGACGCTGACGTGGCTTTTTTTATTTACCTTTTAATTGAATCAGGTGAAGTGGCATGCCTACTTGGAAATCACCTTTTTTATATCAAACATTTATATATATATATATATCAAACATCAATAACATTACTTAAACAAAGCATGAGATTCCACACAATCTGCAAATCAACCTCACCGTCACTATCATCATCATCCCACTCGTCACCACCGGGTTATGAAACTCGAGCTCCGGATTCCGATAGCCCCGGAATCACAAAACCCAGCTCCCATCATCTTCAATTCCAAAAATTCTCATTCAAAATCTCACCTTTACCAATTAGGGTTTCATCTAAAACCTTAACTCTTGAATCCACCAACGACGACACCTTTTGGGTTTCAATTACACGTTTATTCACAACAAAATTCAACTTCTTATCATCCAACTTTGAGCCGTATAGAATCTCATCATCATAGCTTGGAACCCTAACGGTATCAATAGGGCGGATATCCGGCAACGACGATGATTTTACCAGCGAGAGGACATCGACCGGAGTACAGATCGCCGAACTCGTCGTCTTCCATTGGATTATAAATCTAGGGTGAAAAATAAAACGGTGAAATTGGATTCGGGTGGTGAGTCATACGGGTTATGTGGGTTGAATCATGACTGATGTGATGGTTTGAAGGTGAATGATAATGTGGATTGTGTTAATTTTGATATGGATTTTAGGGTCCGGTGGTTTTTAGGGTTTGAAGGTGGATTGATAATGCGGATTATGTCATTGATGTTTGTTATAATTAAAAAAAGGTAATTTCAAGTAGGCATGCCACCTCAGCGTCTCCACTAACGGCGTTAGTTGTCGATTAACGGGAGAATGATAAAAACAAATAGGTTGAAAGTTGAGAGTGGTGAGAAACAAAGTGAAAGTTGAGAGTGATATTAACCAATGAGTGAAAATTAAGAGTATTAAAAACCAATATCCCTAAATTTAAGGACCATCCGGGTTTGATGAGACCGGCGAATACGGATCAAATGCATGAGAAGCCTCAAATAACAAATTAAGTAATCTGATGGCTTGAGAAGGAAGAGGAGCAACCAGAGAGTGACATATAATATTTTTTGGTATATATGTGTGTGTGTGTGTGTGTGTGTACACACACATCACTAGCATTTTTCGTTTCTAATATTGTGAATATATTTTTTAGCTTTTAATTTTATTTATTATAAGGAAGTTAATAATATACTTGAACCTATTTTGATCTATTTATGTTAGGTATGTTCATTTTTTAATGAAACATTTGAATCATCTACTTTTTTTTAATATATGTTCATTTGTTATAATTTGGATATTTTTACTGTAAAACGTTCCATTCAAGTTAAACCCATGTGAAAAGGAATCACTGAACAAATTCATATTGAGAAATTAAATTAAGGTTTGGTAGTGAAAGAATTTCACAAATAGATGAAATGTGATAACCGTTTAAAAGCTAATCGGGTTTGGTAAGACGGGTTTGGTAAGACCGATGGCCCGTTTATTTTTTAGTATAAAATTGTTTCTTAATTATTAATAATATCATTTTTTTTAAATCGGATATTAATTATTGGTATATCCAAACCCTATTTTATAGGATTTGCATATTAAAATCTTAGGTGTGATTAACATTTAATTTAATGAGATGTTATAACCCATTTATGGTTATCTGGGTTTTGTGAGACTCATACATGTAAAAATTCGGGTCAAACGCATGAGAGATATTCATTTACAAATGAAACAATCTGATGGCTTAAGATGGGCGAGGAGCAACCAAAGAGCTTTTAAATGTTTTGTTTATATATTTAAGATTAAAATATATGTATATAAGATTTTTGGCTTGAATTTATTCTTATCATGATCTTATAATAATGCTAATTCGGATAGTTTTTCTTAGGTTTTAATATTTGAAAGAAGAAAACAATTACTTAGGTGAAGATAATAATATGTTTTTATCATTATAAAAGATAAAAAAGGGCTAAAGCCATAATAAAACACTAAAAGTAAAAACAAAAGGATTAATTAGCCAAATTTATAAAAAAAAAAAAGTGTAATCTCAAGCATATCAAAAGGAGGATTTCTAGGTGATCCACTGCAGCGCAGTGGTGAAACCTATCTCGGTGAAGGCTTGGCCCGGGTTTATCCCGGGTTCGAGTCCAAGGGGGGGGCGCGGTTTTACTCATTCCACCGGGTTTCCGCGCATCTGGGGTGGACCGGCAGTGGCGTATCCCGATTACGGGAATTTGGCCAATACCGGGTTCGATTACGGGAATTTGGCCAGTACCGGGTTTGGAGGGTCTCTGTTTGGTCGTTCAAAAAAAAGAGGATTTCTTTTTTTATTTTCTCCTAAGTTTTATGAAATTTTTATGTATAAGATGCTAATTTTTCTAGTAAAACCATAAGAGTTGGGTTAGTATCAATCATCTTACGATTGTATATCATCCGCGTGAAGAAATCTGTACGGCAATGCTCTAGTTTACTGCAGGATAGAAGTTGAAGAGGTGTCATCTTGTCGTCATCCTTTTCGTTAATCAAACGTGGATGCTTTATCGCTATCGCGTGAGCCATCCCTGCAAAAACCGCCTATGCTCAGTTGCCACATTTTATGATTACAAGCCAGTAAATCTTTTTGATTTGTTAATTAGATTCTTAAAAATTGAGATGTATGGTAAAGAGGAAAAAGATTGCTTAGAATCTAACAATCTAACTCAGGAGAATGTAAAGAGTAACGGTTTTGCATTTGATTTCAAAAAGTCACACAATCATGTATATTGAGTTGAATGAAGTTTTATTGAATTTAATGGCAAGTCAAGATCTAAAAATGTAAATGTAATTAACCCTAAAACTTGGTTGTTCATTAAAAATGGGAGCCACCCAAACTATATTATCATGCAAAAAAGTCTGGTTTTTGTCATCACAAAACAAACATACAAAACTGCACTTAATAGTTTTTGCTAAGAATGGCTATATGAAGTATGGTAGATTTATCTTCTCTTGTAAGAAAGCGTTTCAAATCCGGTTCTGGATTAGCTCTTATGACTTCATCGTGCAGGTACCTAAAGATTTTCTTCTTGCCATGGCGAGCTGCATAGTATAATGCAGTCTCGCCTAGCTTGTTGGTCATACTGAGCAAAGTAGGAGCCATGCGTAGCATTTCCCGGGCAGCACAAACTGTCTTATTGTTTGTTCCCGTCTCGTGGAGGATGGTATTGCCTCCGGCATTTTGGGAAGTGAGTTTGTGATAATCCGGAAATTTGACCATATCGAGGAGAGACAACACGAGGTCATTTTTCCCATGGTAAGCAGCAATATGGATAACAGTGTCACTGTGTATTGTAACTGTGTGCAATGGACCCTTGGGAATGCTTGCACATATGCCAAGCACTTTGGCGTCGTCCTTCTTCATCAGAGCTCTATAAAATTCTGAATTAGTATTCGTGTACACAAAATCGTCCATAGATATTTGGAGGGTGATAAGAAAAAGATAAGAGTGTTTGTATTGTATTTTGTGTGTGCACGTTCTTAGGGTTATAATGTCTAGTACATCCACTTATATACACATTATGCTGTAACAAAAACCTAGTGGGAATGTATTACTTCAAATGATCCTATACTTATCTTCCGAAGGTTTTCCAAGTATAGAATCCCAAAATACTTATTATATAAGGTTTCAAGTGGTCCTTTCTAGAAAAGAAAGATGCATAGATTATAATCAGCAAGCATGCATCAAACTCTACCTTATATGACACAATGTGAATGGGCGAATCCGTACATGACACGTGGCATTTTAATAATACTTACAATTCTTAAAGATTAACATGTGATTCACAAAAAGGCTAGACAAACTAAAAGTGCCAAAGCACCAGTGTTTTCAAGATCGGACCGGACCGGCAGGTCCGACCGGTTCAACAGGGAATCGGAGACATGAGCTGTCCGGTTTACTACCTCTGAATCGTTTACTAATTAACCAGCCGGTTCTGGCGGTTTCCGGCTGAACCGGTAAACTGGCTAGATCGGTTGACCGGAAAGATAAGGAAATTTGACATTTTAAAAATCTAATAAGTGTTTTGGCATGGATGAGAATCGAACCTGGGTAAGCACTTAAAAGTGTCTGACCAACTCAACTAACTACACATTTGTGCTTTGAACAAGATTATTATTTATGTATATTATATTTTATGAGATATCAAAACTCGGCAGACCTTATTCTTCTCCTTACTTTTTCTTAACAACAATTGTTACATTTATTTATTGGTAAATAAAAATTTACACGTGTAATATATAATTATAAGTAAACAATGATTTATTGGGTAAATAACGATTTACAATAAATACTTATTTTTTAAAAAAGTAAACAAAAACATCATTTTTACAATTAAATTATCAAAAATTTATAAGTATACTTCAAGATTAAATATTTTATGAACGTTATTTTTTAAAAAAGTAAACAAAAACATCATTTTTACAATTAAATTATCAAAATTTTATAAGTATACTTCAAGATTAAATATTTTATGAACATTGTTTGAATAAAGCTAAACTATTTTTTTATAAAAAGGTTTTATATCTAACTTTTTAACTAGTTATAATGTTATCCGATTCTTGACTCCGGTTCAACCAGTGAACCAGTAAAGTGGCCGGTTCGACATCCGATCCGATTATGAAAACATTGCAAAGCACAACAAAACAAAAGAGGATTCGGCCCTTCTCAAGGACTATTCAATTATTATTCTTATATTTTCATTATAAATTTCTCATTATTCTTATTTTGTCTTCTTTTCCTGTTGTTTTCTCTTACACAAAGTATTTCTTTGATCATATTGATTTGTGTTCTTAACTAATCAACAGGATATATATTACACGAACACACGTGTGTATTATAATATTATGTATACATGGTTTGATTTGGATGTTTTTAATCCATACCATTAGCAAAACTGTTAATATTTTTTAAAATCTTGACAAACATACAAATTAACTTTAAAGGCTGAACCTAAACCTATAATCACTAACTCACAAACTGTATAAGCTTATATCTCTTATTTCAGCAATAGAGTTTACAATTTAAATATACACTAGTATTTCAACCCCCCGCAACTAAACCAAAGCTCTAAAGAACGAATGTTAAGAGAGAATAAAAAAGTATACGTGAAGTCAACTTGAGGCTCAGGTTAGTATCTTGGATGCAACATACATTGCTACGCCAACAATTGTCGAGTCCATTTAATGGACCATTTTTCTATGGCGATGGCCCATTGTCTCAGTGATATCAATGAATATTTACTCTTATGCTGTTTTGATTTGTACATTGTGCTAATATGGTTGTACACTTGGTTACAATTAGCACACGTTACGCGTTGTGCGCTTAGTTGTCTCAAGTCAAATTGTTGCTGCTATTTATAATAATCACCCACTTATCTAATTATTCATAGTGACATAATTGTGCAGTGGGCGGATATTATTTCAGTTTCATAAATTGACACAAATGAAAAACTTTTAAAACAATATGTCTACAAATTGGTTTAAAGTCTTCAATAAAATAAAATAGTTTTGTAATATGTTTACAAATTGGTTTAAAGTCTTTAATAAGATAGTTTTATAATTCCTGGCCTAAGAGGGAAGCCATATGACAACTTCCATAATTAAGGTTTGATTTCCTTTTATGCCGCCCATTACTATATTTACAAAAACAATTTTGCAGTCTATTTACAGGTCAAACACCCAACTCATTTGACAATTAAAAGTTTAAAACTGACTCGATTACACCCGAGTACTAACTACACCCGAGTACTAACTACTGCTTTTTATACACTAAAAAGACATTTTCTTATGGATCAACTGTGAAGTAAAACAAACCTGTAAAAAAAACTCAAATCACAAATTCAAAGAAGAAATATATAAACAAAAATTAAACCAAAAAACAAAACGTGACCTAAATTACCCGGGGCTCAGATCACTCCGATGGCTGCAACATTGGTTGCCTCGCAAAGTAGCGAAGCGTCATCATAGCATATACCGAAGATTCAAGCGGAAAACCAAGAACAACTTAAAGCATCAGCCAACACTTTCAACATATAAGCCCGAATTGAAAATCATAAATGTGCAAACAACGTCCTCAAATCGGTCTTAAAAGATCATCACGGTACAAAGAAAAACATATCGAACGATGGTGTTGAAAACCATTTAAGCCATGAACATCGTGTGCAACGTATAACCCAAGCAGCACTAACCCTGATAGGAATTAATTCAGATATTTGAGTTTTAGTTACTATCCCCTCAACTCAAGTAGAGTCAACTTTGGTTGCAAAAACACCTTTCTTGATCAGAAGCATGCTGCAAGTTCAGAAAATACACCCCCATTTTTTTCTTTTAACCAAACACACCAAATTTCTTGTTTTGTCTCGCTAAGCAAACATACATCCTCAAGGGATTAGACACAAACTGACATGGTCAAATCCAAGAGTCAACATGATCATCATAGCACCAAGAAAAACGAATGGAATCACAAACAAACAAAACAACAAACTCATAAGCCCATGCATTTCAACAAACGTATCGATGTAGCGAACACAACCCACATACCCTTAACAATGGAGAACACTTTACTTTTTCCCTTAAGAAGTCAAACCAAACACCTGACCTCAAAACAATGTACCCTAAAGCACACAGCAAAGTACAACCCTTCACCATCCAATAGTAACTTAAGCTTCACATGGTTTGAATAAGTCAAACCAAAAACCACTTGCAAACCCTTAATCAAAAAGAGTGAAAAACGATTTTAGGTTCAATTTCAGAAGCTTGTTGAAATTGTTAATCAAAAAGGGTGAAAAACGATTCAGAAAGGGGTGGCTGCATAGCTTGTTGCCCGCCTACATGCTATGTTGATGTAATATCTCTGTTTCTGTATAATGATAAACATTGCTTGAATTTGTTAAAAAAAAATTGTAACTTTGTTGGAGTGCATCAAAAAAAAAAATCAGCAAAATTAACAATTGAAATTGATTGATTACAAAGAAGACACATGGGATTATACCGAAGCCGCCTAAGGTTCCAAAATGAAACCTGATTACTTCCGCCACCACGATACACCACGGCTATAAACAGCCGAAACGCATGTCGGCCAGCGATCGTCGCCTAGGGTTCCATTTTGGAACCTGGCAACAGTCAAAGCCTCGCCGTCGCCTAGGGTTTCCAAAATGGAACTCGGCAACAAACGAAATCGAACACTGTGTTACGCTATCACGATACATCACCGCCATAAAACAACCGCGTGCCACCGGTGGACGTATCGGTCACCGTGTTACCTCAACTACCACGATACACTGCCGCCATATCACCGTCGGCCAGAGATACCTCAAACAACAGAGAGACGAAAATATCTGAAAAGCTTTTGAGAATATGAAAAAGTGTAAACCAAAAGTCATACACGTATAAGGATAGAGAAGCAGTGGAAGGACACGTCCTAGTCCTCAAACGTGGATGCATACCAATTCGACATCTGGATCTTACAAATTTAGGGGCTGTTTGGCAAGTGCTGAACCGCTGAATGATTAAGAGGTCGAATGATTAAGAGGCTCTGAACCAGTATATGTTGTTTGGTTCGATATCTGAATGACTGTTTTACCCCTCTGAGCTATTTCGGGCTATTTTGTGCTGAATGAAATATATTTGTTTAGTCATGATCTTAATAACCATACAGAATGACCGAACTTTCATTAAAACTGACCAAAATATATCTTAAAACAAACTTTTATTATAACAAACTAAAATACATCTTAAAACTAGTTCATCAAGGCATTAACAAATAACTTAACAATACACACATAAATAGGCAAAACCTCTAAGCATCAAACAAGACTTGAACTATATCTCAACAAACATAACACCCATTTTAATACAACTTGTTCACTCCATCAATAGCAACCTCATTGTTGACATATTGGAGATGACTTTGATCAAAATTTCTTTCAATCACATTACTAATTTCAAACACTCTTTCCAGCTTGCCTTTCTTTAGTCTTTTGAGGCTTCAAAACCTTCATCACAATCTTTTTTTTTTCAACCAAGAAAGCTCGAATGATCCTGTCAAAATAATACAAAGTTTAAACATTAACTAACTGGTATATCTGACAATTTTGACCCAGATGAAAATATTTCACGAACCTCTCGCGCACCGCACCAGCAGATAACACCTCACCATAGGCACGATTAACTAGGGATGAGCAAATTCGGGATTAGCACCGGTACCGAAATCGATACCAAAGTTTGAGTTTCGGTACGGTACAAGTACCGGTATTTCCCGATTTTTTACCTTCAATACCTTATACCCGTACCGGTACCGATACCAAAATTTTGCGATTTTCGGAACCGGTCGGTACCGGTAAGGTACCGATCTCATCCCTACGGTGCAACTTTGACATGTTCCTTGAAAGCATGGACCTTTTGTACTTAGCATGCCTCAAATGATGAATCTGCAGTCCATGCAAATCATAACATATGCTTAGCAAATAGAAACTTGTGTGCTATTAAAGGGTGCAACTTTGACTACTTGTTCTACAATCACCGTGGCTTGATTCACAATTTTGATTTTGGATGATCCAATATAATATGTAATAATTAAATGTTGACTTCAAGAACTTTTCATAATCATTGTAATAATACACTAACAGTAACACCCACAGTAAAATTAAACCAAGTCACAATTGAAGCTTCAAAAACTCATTTGCACCAACAGGAGAATCACAATAACTAACAAAAATCATCCTTCACAAAAACTCATTTGCACCAACTGACCAACATGAGTATCACAATAACCCAAAGGGGCTGGCTTATTACAGGTTGAAGCTAACCTATAGACATCTTTGAATGAATGGTTAATGATAACACGAACCATAAACATATTTGAAATGAATAATAAGACTAAAACACCCTTTGTTTAGTTAACAAATAACTAATATCAAACAACGTTGTTGTGACAATAAACTAAACGAAACTAACTTTCTTTATCTTTTGACAGCCTTAAAACGCAACTACTCTTTTGACAGCCTTAAAGCGCAACTACGCTCTTTTGACAACATAATATACAGCAAGAACAACATTTTTAATAACATTATAATGCGATGAAACTGCACTTTGAATACATTAAAATGCAACAAAAACCGCACGCTTTTGACAACACAATATGCAACAAAAACAACAATTTTAAACAACACTATAATGCGGAAAAACTGCACTTTTAACAACATTAAAATGCAGCATACTGCACACTTTTGACACGAAAACATGCAGCAAAACTGCACTTGAAAGATCCATTTTTCAACCTTCTTTTGGCCCATTTACTTGACATTTTAAAAAACTTACATAACCGAACTAAGACAAATTAAACCTAATATCGTTAAATCCTAAGCCTTAAGCAAACCTCAAAAACATGAATTTTCTACTCGAACACACTAAATAGATTTGATGGAATGTGAACTTACCCCAATAACCATTTATACATGAACCAGTGAACCCACATCCGATTAAATTGAACTGATAGAATCAAACAATCAAATCAATTAAATTGAATCGACTACATGATTATTTGGAAATCGATTTATTGAATCGATTGAGAATGAAATAGAAATCAAATATTGAACCTGGTTAGCCATGAGGATGGAATCGACGGTGTCGTGTACTGGGTCCGCGAGGAATTAGTGATTGTGGTGTAATATCCACAACAAGAACATTTAGTACGATGTAATAATAATAATAATAATAATAATAATAATAATAATAATTAGATATTACACCACAATCACTAATTCCTTCATTGGCCTACACAAGACTATAACACACATTATAACAAAACTGCATGTAATATAACCCTACATTGACCTCCATAATACACAAGCCGCAACAATAATCATAACCGTTTAAGTATAATACACAACCCACTACACATTCAACATTTTGACATAAAAATTTCAAAAAGAAAAATAAATAAAATTAAGTTGTTAACAAACAAAAGAAGAAAAAAAACGCCTGAATACACATTTAATTACACAAAAGACAAGTGCAAATAAGCTTGAGATTTCACAACCAACTTACCTACACTGACATACACAAAGTGTTGGCACCAACACCTACATATTTACCTACACTCACCTACAAATGCTAATTTTTTTCATAACACATACATCCACATGGTACATTTTATTTTTTCCATGTATGTCTCCATATAGCAAAGTGTTGGTATCAATCACCAACACCAACACCTACACTTACCTACACTCGCTAAAATTTTACCAACACTTAGATATTCCGTACAACGAATATATTTCATTTATCTTATTATATTTAGTTATTTACTAATAATATCCTACACATCCTCTAAAGAATAATTTAATTAAAATAACAAATAGATATATCGATTAACATATCATATAAATTATAATTTCAACTTTCCATTTGTGAATATTAATCTTGATTTTATTTTAAGAACTAAGAGAAGTTTTTTATAGGAATTGAGAGGATAGAGCATAAAAAAAGGGATTCTAAGTTGACAAAAACTTTCTTTCTTTATTTAACGTACTATAAAAATTACATCAATGTCCTTTCTAATTAAAAGTCATTAATATCTAATACAAATAATTGCAAAACTACCATAACAAATGTAGGCCATAGATCAACACAATCAACGGTTATGATTAACTTCTCACACTTCTCACACTAATATGATTTCTCTACTGAACCATCTCCTATATATAATATATAAAATTATTTAAGACATAGTACACGAACCGAGCTTAAGCTTTAAAAATTGAGATTGAAACGAGCCCAGCTCAAGCTCTGCGTAAATTGAATGAGCCGAACTTGAGCCTAGTCAAGCTCGAGCTTGGCTCGTCTCGTTTGCACCACTAAGCCTAACACACTAAATAAGAAGACACTTCATCAACCATTGCAAGTTTGAGTAGACTTGTGAAAATAATAAATCAAAATTCAAAACCAAACTAGATTATTCAAAACTTTGAACTCGAAATACCTGACAATTCAGATATCCGAATTTTCAGATACGGATAGACATTTTAAAATTTTCAAATATTTAGTTATCCAGGTTATTCAAATTACTAGTCTATCTATTAAATAATAAATATTGATTATATGTTCTGATATTTTGAATAATTTTCGGATATTTGAAATATTTTTTCCATATATTTCGGTTTTCAGGTACTTTAAACAATTTTCGGATATTTGAAATATTTCTTTTAATAATTTTTATAGTAATAGTTATTCTATAAGGTAGTGTTTGTTATGGAGGAAATAAAGGTGAAATGTAATGAGTCATTACAAAGGAATGCAAAAAAACTTGTTTGGTTACCATGCATGAATGAAATAGATCATTTCACAAGGAATGAAACTTCTTTTTTTAGGATTTTCATTCTTTTGGGTATAAGTGGTTTTTTTCATTCCTTCAAGGAATGAAAAAGTCAAAAGAGTCAACAATCATTATTAGTACTAAATAATTATAATGATATTATTATTATTATTCAATTATAGTTATTAATTTAATTATTATTATTATATAATTATTCATTATTGTTTTGTATATATTAATATAACTATTATTATACTAGAAACTATTAATATTATTTATTTTTTTTAAATTTGACTAGTTAACATTTCACAACGTACATACGTAATTCAACATTGTTACGATTATTTTTATTCAGTTTAAAGATCTCATTGTAGCTCGAGGGTCCAAAAATTAGTTATTATGAATATTTATATTATTATTAAAATTATTTATTTATTTTATTATTATTACTAATAAAAATAATAATAATAATAATAATAAAGTGACTAATCATTCCATTCTTACATGGTAACCAAACATGACAATGGAATGGTAATGATCTATTTAATTTCTTTGTACATTCCATCATCATGTTAATTCCATTCACTCATCTATTTCATTACAATCTACCAAACATACCCTAAGGGCGCGTTCGTTTCACGGAATGAAATGGAATTGGAATTTGCATAAGAATTGGAATTAAAACATTCCCATAGGAATGGAATTTGCTGGAATTGGAATCTCAATTACATCCAGCGTGTTTGGTTGGCCAATGAGTCGGAGGCAATCATTTTGACCCACTCTACCAACGACCCACAACGTTTTTGGACGATCCGGCCTGCTGATGATCCGAACCGCTTCCACTCGACCCGACCCGGCCCGCTTTCGTTTTTTTTTGTTTCGTTATTTTTTCCAGTTTCATTTCAGTTCGTTTTTTTGCTACAGTTGGTTAGTTTATTGGGTTTTGTTCCGGCTCGGTTTCGATTTTTTTCGTTCGTTTAGGTTGGTTTTTCGTTTTCTATTTTCTTCGAGTTTCGTCTTTTTCTTTTTGTGTTCAGTTTTTTGGGTTTCGGCCCGTTTCGGTTTTTTTGGTTCGTTTAAGTCGTTTTTTTCTATTTCTGTTTGGTTCAAGTTCTTTTTGTTTTTTGCTTATTTTGTTCAGTTTTTTCATTTTGTGTTTGGTTCAAGTTCGTTTTTTTGCTTATTTTGTTCAGTTTCTTGGGTTTCGACTCGTTTCGGTTTTTTTGGTTCGTTTATGTTGTTTATTTCGTTTTTGTTTGGTTCAAGTTCGTTTTTTGCTTATTTTGTTCAGTTTTTTGGGTTTCGGCCCGTTTCGTGTTTTTGGTTCGTTTTTTTCGGTTTCTGTTTGGTTCAAGTTCGTCTTTTTGCTTATTTTGTTCAGTTTTTTGGGTTTCGGCCCGTTTCGTGTTTTTGGTTCGTTTTTTTCGGTTTCTGTTTGGTTCAAGTTCGTTTTTTTTGCTTATTTTGTTCGGTTTTTTGGATTGCGGCCCATTTCATTTTTTTATTCGTTTATGTTGTTTTTTCAGTTTTTGTTTGGTTCAAGTTCGTTTTTTTTTCTTATTTCAGTTTTTCGGGTTTCGGCCCGTTTCGTCTTTTTGGTTCTTTTTTTTTCGGTTTCTGTTTGGTTCAAGTTCGTTTTTTGCTTATTTTGTTCAGTTTTTTGTGTTTCGGCCCGTGTTGGTTTTTTTTGTTCGTTTTTATCGGTTTCTGTTTGGTTCAAGTTCGTTTTTTTTGCTTATTTTGTTCATTTTTTTGGGTTTCGGCCCGTTTTGGTTTTTTCTGGTTCATTTATGATGTTTTTTTTCGGTTTATGTTTGGTTCAGGTTCGTTTTTTGCTTATTTTATTCAGTTTTTTTTTGTTTCGGCTCGTTTCGGTTTTTTTGGTTCCTTTATGTCGTTTTTTTTGTTTCGTTTTGTTCGTTTCCCTTTTTTTTGTTTCATTTTAGTCGGTTTACTCTGTTCGGTTTAACTTTTATTTTGGTTAGTTTTTTTTGTTCGGTTTATGTTTTTTTTCTGTTTCGTTTTGGTTATTTCGGTTTCGTTTCATTTCGGTCTCTATTCTTTGTTTCGTTTTGGTCCATGAAATGGCCGGGGCATCGGCGGACCGGGTCGGGTTGAGCCGAACTGACCCTAGCGTCAAACTGAACACAAACTGACACGGGTCGCCGAACCGAATGCGAGATGACCTAGGGCATTGACCCAAACGCGACCCGACCCAGAGCACTGAGCTGAAAGCGCTAAGACTCAGAGCGTCGACCTGAATGTGAACACACCCGAAATGTCGACCCGAACGCGACCATGTTAGTCGCCCAATTGAAGATTCCATCAAATTTACTTGAATTCCTTCACATGATGGAAGGATTTAGAATCCCTTTGTTTAAAGGAATTTGAAGGAACTGAATTCCAATTCCAATTCCAATTCCTTATCAACCGAACACACCAAAATGGAATTAAGATTCCAATTCTAACGAAATGAGCACGCCATGTCATATTGATCGATATCACTTGTATAACATGGGCCAATCCCTAGACACTAATAGCCGGCCCTAATGATGTCTTGTATAGATCTATATATAGGACCATATTGTATCTCAATTGAACATACAATCAATATACAATCATTTACCAAGTTTATCTTGGTATCAGAGCCTAACCCTAATCAGCCGCCACCTTCCAGCAATTACAATTGCCTGCAACCTAACCCTAGCCGTGACACTGTTCATCGTCACTGTTCATCAGCCGCCAATTTCTTCTTTTTCCAAACCTTGATCCCTTCTTTTCGGCTACACAATGGCCCTCCTCGCAGCCTTCTCTACTACCGAGAAAACCTCACACAACTCTCACAAGTTTGCCTTCACTTTGTCTCCTACAAACTATGGACATTGGAAGGCTATGATCAAGCCGTTTCTTGTTACCAATGGACTCTTCGGTTATATTGATGGGAGTATTCCCTGCCCTCCATCCACAATTTCATCATCACAGGGAACATCAGACAAGGATGTTGCTGCTGTTGTTCCCATCCCTAATCCCAACCACACAGCTTGGTTATCTAATGATGCCCACGTCCTCATGATACTCACCTCAACCATCTCAGAAGCTTCTTTTCAGCATGTTCAAGGTGATACTTCCCGTGATGTGTGGCTTACTCTTGAACGTGCTTATGCCCCCCATACTTCTTCAAGAGAATTCACACTGAAAACGCAGCTACTGAAAATTCAAATGAAAGGGGATGAAACCTCTGCTGCATATCTCGCTCGGGCACAAGAATACGCAAATGCCCTTGCGAATATTGGACATCCAATGCCTGACAAAGATGTTGTTATGTTAGTTGTTGCAGGTCTTCGTGAAGAGTATAATGGAGTCAAACAAGGCCTCCTGGCCAGAGACTTTCGGGCTGTGTTCTCTGAGCTTCCCAGTCTCATTGCTGACCATGAGTTTCTAATCAGGAAACCAACCTCTGAAGTTGCCCCTGTACAAGCCTTCACGGCTGCCACTGCAGCAAGTTCTGCCTCGGCTCCTCCTGACACTGTTCAGGCCATTCAGCAGATGGTTGCCCGTCTCGGTTTTCAACTTCAACCAGCCCCGGGTTCCTCACAAACCTCCACACCTCAAGCCTTTTATACAAACAGGGCTGGACAGTCACATTACTCACGCGGCCGTGGTACCCGTGGTGGCCGTGGTGGTCGAAACATCAACAACTACAATCGCAGCCAGGGAACTCGAAACTCAGGTCAGTTTAGTTGGGCATCTAATCAAAATACTGTGTATGGAACTTGTAACAGGTGCGGGATAGGACATGTCCCATCTCAATGCCCAAACAGAGACCCATCTACCATCCGGTCACGACAACCGTCTGCTAACTATGCAGACCATCGCTCACAAGCTTACACCAACTGGCTTCCAGACACAGGTTCCAATGGCCATGGAGCATTAGATATGTCAGGGTTTGACTCCGCTGAGCCTTACTTTGGTGATGATAACCTACAAGTTGGTAACGGTACGGCCCTCCCTATTCTACATATTGGTTCAAAAAAATTTTCCTCTCCTAACAAAACCTTTTACCTGAACAACATTCTTCATGTTCCCGCCCTCAAGAAAAACCTTCTTTCTGTACAAAAATTCTGTGAAGATAATCATGTCTATTTTGAATTTCATGCTACTTTTTTTTCTGTGAAGGACAAGTCTACACACATTACCCTCCTCACGGGTCCAAGTGACGGTGGACTCTACTCTCTTAAACTTCCAATAAACCAGCCAATTCCAAAAGTTGCTTTTTCCACAACTCGTGCTTCAACAACCACCTGGCATCAACGATTGGGACATCCACATTCTCAATTATTCAAGACAATGCTTTCTAAATATCATTTACCTGTTTCTGCTAAGACTTTTGATTTTCATTGTAATCCATGTTCAGTTGGAAAATCTTCCAAACTACATTTATTATCTTCTGATTATAAAAGTACGTGTGTTTTGGATTTAGTATTTTGTGATGTTTGGGGGCCAGCCCCTGTACCTTCCTTTGATGGCCACAATTATTTTCTATTATGTGTTGATCATTTCTCCAAATTCATGTGGTTGTTTCCCTTGAAACGCAAATCTGATGTCTTTGCAGTTTTTAAACAATTTGTGACTATGGCTGAACGACAATTTTCTACTAAACTTAAAACTGTACAGTCTGATTGGGGAGGAGAATTCCGAAATCTCTCCTCTTTCTTTGCCACAATAGGCATTACTCATCGTCTCTCTTGTCCCCATACTAGCGAACAGAACGGTATTGTTGAGCGACGTCACCGGCACGTTGTTGAAACCGGTCTAACATTAATGTCACAGGCCTCCGTCCCTCAACGTTTTTGGCATTTTGCCTTTGAAACAGCCGTCTACTTGATAAATCGCATGCCTTCTCGCACAAACTCCACAATATCTCCTTTCGAGCACTTGTTCAAACACCCACCTGATTTCTCCTTCCTTCGTGTCTTTGGCTGCCAATGCTTTCCATATCTTCGTCCTTATAATCCACATAAAATGAATTTCCGCTCTTCACCGTGTGTTTTCCTTGGATATAACACTTCTCATCATGGTTATCGTTGTTTTGACCCCGTCTCCGAACGCATTTACATTGCCCGTCATGTTCGGTTCCATGAAAACACCTTCCCTTTTCTACTTAATTCTACCGACCAGTCACCCCCTACACCTATCAATCCCTATGTTTCCTCTTATCCAACCGGTCCCTTTCCTATGCCAACTGATACACCAGCAGACCATACCACTTCACAACCGGCACACACCATTCCACCAGAACCAGTCCACACCGACCCACCCGAATCTGCCACCACTATCTCACCAGAACCGGCCCATACCATACCATCACCTTCAGCCCAAATTCCAACCTCTCACACAACCAATGATACATCCTCACAACCAGACCAAACCACCACTACTCAGCCCACTAATACCTATTCTCGTCGTACAGCCCCACAAACCACTCCAATCTCTGCCTTCGACCGTTACTCTACCCCATCTCAACAACCACAATCATCACAACAGACCAGCACCACATATCCTTCTGCCACTCCCACCGTACCTACTCCACCCACTCCACCTCGCCAACGACCAGCTAACCTAAGACCTAACCCCAAACAAAACCAATACTTTAATCCCACCTCATACCATACCTCCACTAGTCCACCTAACATCGAACCCACCTCCTTTGCCGTTGCCAATAAAGAGGCTCACTGGCGTAAGGCTATGGCGGATGAATACTCCGCACTTCTCCGTAATGGTACATGGTCTTTGGTTCCCCGTAATCCAAACACTAATGTGGTTGATTGCAAATGGGTTTATAAAGTAAAACGCGATCAACATGGGGCAGTTAAGCGATACAAGGCGCGTCTAGTTGCAAAAGGTTTCCATCAGCAAGCTGGCATTGACTACACTGAAACCTTTAGCCCAGTGGTGAAACCCACCACCATCAGAGTTGTTCTTTCCTTAGCCGTTACAAACCGGTGGACTCTCCGACAACTTGATGTTCAAAATGCATTTTTACATGGGGATCTAAAAGAAACAGTCTATCTGAAACAACCACAAGGATTCATCGACCCCGGTAAACCGAATCACGTGTGTCTATTACATAAATCCTTGTATGGTCTCAAACAGGCACCTAGAGCATGGTTCGAACGTCTCTCTTCTGCCTTGATTGCTCTCGGTTTCAAGGGATCTAAAACCGATCCGTCTTTATTTATATATTCACAAAATGGGATGATACTATATATGCTGGTATATGTTGATGACATTATTTTGACAGGCAATAACACCCAGGCCATTGATCACATTGTGCACCGTCTTAGTCAATCATTTGCTATACAAGATATGGGTCCTCTATCTTATTTTTTGGGCATTGAAGTGGTCCGATCAGGGTCTGATATCATCCTTTCTCAAAGGAAATACATTACTGAATTGTTGGAACGTGCAAAATTATCACAATCCAAACCGGTGCCGTCACCTTGCACCACCAATGCTTCTCTTCATCTTGGTGACAGTTCTCCGTTTGATGATCCTGTTAAGTATAGACAAATGGTTGGGGCATTACAGTATGTCACCCTATCACGACCTGACATCACCTTTGCGGTTAACAAAGTTTGTCAGTTCATGCATTCCCCCACTGAAAATCATTGGTCCGCTGTTAAACGTATCTTACGCTATCTACACGGGACAGCAGATCATGGTCTTTTACTATCTAGCAGATCTTCTCCTGTTCTACATGCCTATACAGACGCTCAAAATTTAACTGCATTTTCTGATGCCGACTGGGCTGGGTGTCCGGATGACCGTCGATCCACGGGGGGATATGCAATATATCTTGGGTCGAATCTAATCTCATGGTCAGCTAGAAAACAAAAAAACTGTATCTCGGTCATCCACGGAATCTGAATACAAGGCCTTGGCTGACACGGTTGCTGAATTAACTTGGCTTGAAACATTGTTGAGAGAACTACGTGTCCCAATGCAGATTGCTCCAATCCTATGGTGTGATAATCTAGGAGCCACATACCTATCTGCCAATCCAGTCTTCCATGCCAGAACAAAGCATGTGGAAGTAGACTTTCATTTTGTTCGAGAGAAGGTTGCTCAAAGGAAGTTATTTGTTCAGTTTATTTCCACACATGATCAGATTGCTGACATTTTCACAAAGCCACTACCATCAGAACGTTTTCTCTTTTTGAAGTCCAAGCTAAGAATTGGTCCCCGGCCTTAGCTTGAGGGGGAGTATTGATCGATATCACTTGTATAACATGGGCCAATCCCTAGACACTAATAGCCGGCCCTAATGATGTCTTGTATAGATCTATATATAGGACCATATTGTATCTCAATTGAACATACAATCAATATACAATCATTTACCAAGTTTATCTTGTCATGGGATTTTAATTTCAATTCCTTTAAATTCTCACGAATTATGTGAAACGAAGGCGCCCTAAGGTTTTGGGAGTGAGGATTTTGTGATTAGAAGCTTGAAATACCCCTAACTTAAATAATAAATATGAGTGAAACTTGTCACCTTCTCTTGAGCTTCTGTAATTGTTGGATTTGACAGTTGAAATGATATGCTTGTCGTCGACATTGGCTACTTGAATTTATTCTCAAGATCTAAGAATATTTAAAATTAAACTTCTAAGTTCTGATTGACATGTCATAAATTGCCTAGTAAATTCTTGATCAACGCTAACCTGTTTCTTGATTTCTTAATCTTAAAACTGTAATTGGATCGAGTGACTACTGCTCTGATACAAAAAAAAAAGAAGAAAAAAACAGTATAAAAAATTATGCAAAAGAATAAACGAAAAAAGTTGGTATACGTGTATTGTATTTTCAGCTTTCATCACCATCAAAGTGAAAGATACAAAGAAATGGAAGCTATACCAACCAAGGTTCAACGGGATAGTGTTTTTGGTCATAGGTCACATTCTAACTTCTACTACGAAATTTGGATTAGTGCTCTGAAAATCAAATTAATAGAAGTCTGAATATCACAACATGAAAAATAGTCATAAATCCACCAGGGAGGGTAGGGTACTCAGTTAATAATATCACCCTTTTAAACACTCAAAACCTATAATGTTATCCACTTTCAACTTTTCAATTATGAGATTTACATTTACATATAATATATATAAAACATAAGGTTTTATTTATGAGTTCCAACACTTTGAAGATCAGGATGGACAGATTAAGGTAGAAGAAGGGGGGAGCCTTCTTTAAGGAGAACAAAGACACTACCACCATCGCCCCTAGAGATCCGAAGTTCTTCATCAAGGTAAGTTGTTAATAGCCATGATTCTGCATTCGCTTGCGAGATGGAGAACTTCAATGGTGGTTGGTTGGAAATGGTCTTTGCCACATTTGAAGCCGTGTCTTGAACCGATGTGATCAAGCCTTTGAAAGGAGACAAATCGACTTTTTGTCCTAAAACTTCAACGTTTTCGGGTAACACAATCGAGTCGGTTAGCTGTGGTGTCCCGATGATCCCTTCATCAAACTTTATCTGCCATTCAAACAACAATTTCAAGTATTTAATGATTATTCTTGTCAAATATAAAGTGATCATAATTGTTTCATTCAGATCATTGAAATTAAACAGATATAAAAGATTTCACAGCAATGAAACAATATTGAAAGTTGAGTGCTTATTATAGTTATTAAAAAGATATGTTTGACTTTATTGGAACAATATTGAAATTAGGTTGTTATTTATGATTTAATCCCTTTTTTTTTAAATTGAAAAGTTAATGTGTTAATTTGATTATAGAAAGTGTGTTAAGAGGCTTATGTAGTGGCGGGAAAAGAAAAACCGAAAACCGGAAAAACAAACCGTATCCTAACCGTGTTGTGAATTATATAATTGAGAATTCGGTTTTCTGTTCAGTTCCTACTGTATCAGAATGGTAAACTCGGTTATCGGTTCCAAAAATCTTGTTTACTCAGATAACCAAACCGAATTTGATAGAATAACTGAATAATTACAAGTTTAATCAGGTAACCGAACCAAATAAACCGAAATAATCGGTTGAATTCGATTAGACAGATTTCTAATCCAGGTCGGTTCACTGCTGGTTAGGGTCAAAAATATTCAAAACCGACTAAACGAATCGAATAAACCGATACGATGAACACCCCTAAGCTTATGAGATATACATGTTAAGCGACGGTTGACTTGCTGGGTCTATTTCATCCTTAGCACAAATAAAATATTTTATTTGACCTGTTTAAGATAAAATGTAAGCGTTTGTGGGACCCACCTGCACGCGCTTAGGACTTCTGACTTCAAACTTGGCGTTTGTAGTAATTGCGGTTGTGGACCCGAGTCCAGAAAAAACGACACAGTTTTGGACTGTGAAATTTTCAGAGTCAATGGTTTGTGATATTTCTTCAACCTTCACCACTGGCAATCCCCTAGACAGCAAAGGGTACAAAGCTAGGAAGGATGTATAACTGCAGTAACACACAAAACATGTATCAAAATGTGGTTACAAATTTGATTATGTAATTTTTGTCTCCTCGTTTTTAGTCATAAACTGACGAAGTGCTAGAAACTATGAGTGACAACCAGATCCACTCGCTAAAAGTTCGAATTAACCGAGCATAAACAAACTCTATCATGAGGTCAATCCTAATGGAAGCTCATTTAATAAGCAAGCATACACAGAGTATGGTTAGGCCCGCGGGCCTAAATGAGCCAATTATTTAGATTATATCACATAATAAATATTATTGTATATACTTATGATAAAAAACTAAATACATAATTCTATATATAAAAATGATTTAAATTAAATAATAAGTCATAACCGAGCCTGAGCCAAGCTCAAACTTGAAAAAACGACTCACGAGTCAAGCTCGAGCATTATAAACAGATGAAACAAACAAAGCTTCGTAAGTGAAAACGAGCCGAGCTCAAGCTCAATTACACCCTTATGACTCAGGGCTCATTTGCACTTGTAGTAATAACAAAGCTCGGACCACAGAAACAAGAAAGATAACATCATAGCACAATTGCCTCAAACAAGCCTATGTATTTTGTATAAGTTTGGTTTCATTTAATGCACATGAGTTGGAATCGGTAGCTATCAAGCTCTTTTCTTCGTTTGTAACACGTAACAATCATTTTCCAAATTTATATACACATTACATACATCATGTGGTACTAGCATATAACAAACAGAAAAGCTTTATAGAATTTAAAGTGACTTACCTAACAGGCCAACATCAACTACCATTCCGTGCTAATTTAAATAAATTAAATTGTATACTATGAAAATCTAAGATTCATTATATAAACCTATAACATACAATTCCTGAACAAGTTTTGATATTTGATTTGGTGCAAATAGGGGTGTAAATGAGCTCGTGGGCTACTCAAGATCAGTTCGTTAAAAGTTTCAATCGAGCCTGAGCTTGAGCTTTTACTGGGGCTCATTTAAGATTTATATAGTAAAACTAATTATTAAAAAGATATATAATATAAAAATAAATAATAAAAGAGTCGGGGCGAATAGAGTGACTTACGCCAATATCCACTTGCCGTTGAGCAGCGAAAGCACGCAAATTCAAATTGGGTTTCTTGCCCGCTTGGGAAAGCTGGAGGCTAATTTCACCGGCGGTAATGTATAATTGGAGGGAAAACAAGTGATTAGTGAAACGCCGGCCATTTTTTTTTTCCGGTATAGGTACAAGAGAGAAGACGTGTAATGTTAAATGACTTGAGAATGGGAAAACCACGTACCACTGCTTCAAAGTGACAAGTACTTTAAAGTATTCTATGATTTTAGCCCGTGACATATTAACAAAACATATAAATTTTTAAGGGGTGTTTGGCCTGGCTTTTTTAGTTTTTTTTTTTTTACAAAATAAGCTTAATTTAGTGTTTGACTTAGCTTTTTAAGCTTATGCTTATTAGCTTATATAAGCTCATTTGAAGAAACTTATTTGAAGATGGTTTTTTAGCTTATTTGATATAAACTTATTTGTTTAATGGTGTAAATTACTTATTTGAAAAAACAGACAACAATTGTTATGTAACTGTTTTTATATTCTTCAATTTCAAATAAGTAATCTGTCACACCCTAACCTACGGCGGAAATGCCGGGGCGTAATTGATTGCTCACAGCTTTTCAAATGTTACTATCATGAAACATTATAAGTTTTAATATCTATTTAATAATTTCAAACAAATATTCATGTACATCAAATTTATAAATAAACAATTACATTAAACATCCAAAATTAAGTTCTTGTATCTATTCTTTAACATGCATCCTAAGTTGCTTCAAACAATCTTGATAATCACGTCACACGATAACCTGCATATGCGTTGAAAATAAAATAGTTTTGTCAACACAAGGTTGAGTGAGCAACACACCAGTTTAGATGTACATATAGTATATATATATATAAGTAGTTGCAACAAGTCATATAAGAATAACAAATTAACCAAATGAGCAAGTATAACTGAGATGTCGAGAAGCACAAAGGCTAACGACTGGCATATGATCATACTAGACTGAGATTATGTTGGACCTTTTCGAATGCGGAAGCATACAAAGCAAATAAGCACATAAACAAGTAAGGTATAAGTTGTTAATACATAAGACAAAGTTGCAGTTTTTGAGTATAAGTATATATAAGAAATATAATTTACGAATATGTCCCCAAAACGTGGAAAAGAAGTAAAATATGGGAATGTGGTACTCACCTTAGCGACAAGAAAATGAATAAACGCGTTAAGAATGATAAGAGAATAAGCGTCACGCTCAAAGTATAGCAAAGTCAAATCCTAACAAGTGTAATAACGAGAAACACTACAAATTAATAAATGGACTAAAAGAGAAACGAGATATGAACGGGTACTAAAAACATAAAACATTTCATTTAAAGTTAATTAATAAAAATCTTACTTATAAATTAGTATTGTATAAAGTATAATTGTTTATAAAATATTTGGACTTAACTATTAAAGTGGTAACAATAGATATAAATATTTATAAAAATGTCACTCGTTTATAAAATACTTAGTCAAATAAAATGACACATTAGAAGATTGATATTTAATAACGTTTACCTTTAAATTAATATAATAATAAATAACAGATACTATATAATATCATTTAATTAAAATCTTTTCATAAAATACGTATTTTAAATATCTTAAGTACAAGATTATTATGTATTTTACATCAAAGCCTTACTATTAAAATCCTTATCATAAACCTTTAACAATTGTTTTTACCAACTAAAGTGTGTGTGTATATATATATATATGGTTCATGCGAGAAGTAATATTACAGTGAGAAGTGCGAGAAGTAAATCCTATCCATTGATTTTGTTTTATCAATGGTCATTATTCAAAATGGCATTTTTGTAATTTATTTTCACCATTTTTAATTAACTTTAATACCAAAAAGGGTGTAGTAGTAATTTTTGTGTACCATCATTAAAGAGAAACGTGTAACTTATAATTACTTAATTAGTTAATTAATTCTCCCCCTTAAAGTCATAATTAAATCTCTTTTTTAAAAATTATTTAATATTTTGATATACTATCATTTTGAAGGTTTACAAATGTTTCATGCAATCTTATGGATGATGAATATGTTATTTGCAAGAGTACAATGGCAAAATTGGGAAAAGCCTATTCTATCCGTATGAAGTGTAGGTACGTATGTACCTACGTCCCTATGTGTGTACATCCCTCCGTACGTAGATACACACATACATACATACATAACTGTGTACCTACGTACGTACGCGTGGAGGTTCCTACGCACATACATGCCTATGTACCTATGTGCATACGTACATTCATAAAGTGTATGGCATACACATGTGTTTCATATGTTGTGTAGTATGTTTTTTTAATGTGTAAATTTTTTATTTTGGGTATATTCTGTTTGATACATTGGACAAACAAGAACATAGTGAACAACCTATATAAATTGATTTTGATTTATGGTGTATTCCCATTTCAACCGGTGGAATCAAACTCTCAAATCATACACATAAACATACACATTAACCAAAAAAAAAAGCTAAGTTAATATGTATTTAAATTAGCTGTGAAGTGTTAGTTTTGTATAAGAACTTTACTTTAATAAAGGTAGCTACAACGTAATTCAAAAGATGTATGTAGCATAGTCTTTGTTCGAATTCTGTGTAAGTACACATAACATGTTATATAATATTATATGCTATAGTGATGTTGGGGAAATTGAAAGACAATGCATCATATGTTTCTTTAATTAGGATAATCAACACAATCGATGAAATATATCCATTTTTTATGTATTATAAAAATAGTTAAACTATTAAATATTAACAATGTGTAACTTATCCCATGTTATAGTTACTTTCCAGATATAGAAAATAATGTTTTTACTAAAACACCCCTTTTATTAAAATAAATCATAAATAAATGAAAATTTGTGATTGGTTGGATTGACTTCTTGCACTTCTCGTACTAAGAAACACATCTCAAATGAACCAATTCCTATATATATATATATATATATGATCTTAATCAAGATTCGGAAACAAAATTAGTTAGAATGACGGTTTTATTAAAATACTGATATATAATGTGTTTATATTATTTGTAAAATGGTTTTGATATTTAAATGTATTAATATATAGGATTAAGAATGAGTTATGAGAAAAAAATACTAAACATTCAGGCTGGAAGGGTTCGAACCCGCGACCCCCAGCCATCCTCGTTACACAGCGCAAAGGCACCGGCCAACTAGGCTGGTGTCTAACTCGTTGATTAACCAGAAACGTAAATATATAAACATAAGGTATAAAATCTGAAACTAGCTAAGAACCCTAGATTATACAAATGATTAATCCGTTATGTTTTTGTTGAATTAATGTTAGGGTTTAGCGAAAGCAGATTAAGACGAACTGATACATATCAAACAATTACCTTAAAGATGATACATAGATGATTAATTCGATGGTGGCAGGGTCAGCTAAACGAGTTCCAGAACAGACAGTTGCAGTTACTTGAAATCAAATTAACGATGGGGGTATGGTTGGCGACGGCTAGGGGATCGTAGGATTGGATTAAATTGCATTATAACAACTTATTTCGTGTTTACTAGGAAATTAGGGTTGTCGGCTTAAGTAAAAGAGGAAAACGGATCACTAATTGATATTGTAAAGTCGTATAATGTGTCGGTTAGGCCGCATTTAGTAGACGATTACGAGATCAAACTCATAAATTACACAAAGATTTGTTAACCAATTTAGTGATCTTTAGATTCGGGTACAAGAAAACCCAATTAGATATGAATATGGGTAAATGGATAATCCAGATTTTGCAAATGGGTTATAATATAAACTTTCACTTTAGACCCTAAGGTTTGGGTTAAATTTGCATATAAATCAAAATAGTTATATTTATATTAATTAAATATGATAAGCAAATATTAATAAAATAATATTAACTTGAATAACGCGATACGTTTATCGATAAAATTTCCCGAACGTAAAACGAGTCGGGTCAATGAATAAAAATATTATTTTGAAAAACCGAGTTATTACATAATCACTGATAAACACACGGCTGGCATCCAAACCAAATAAATCTCTTTGTTAATTATTGATTGAAATAACATGAGTTTCATATCAAACATTAATATATAAATAAATGTATATTTTATTATAAATTATTTTTTAATTAAACTTTTTTTTCTATTCAAAGTAACTAAATGCATTAAGTTAAATCGAAGCAATAAAGTTTTGTTCTACTAATTTCAATAATTAATTATAATTAAAATAATATAGAGATAACTAAAATTAAACCCATTAATTTGAATTTTATTACATAGAAGTCATCCCCTAATTAAAATATAATTAAAGTGACTGCAATCTACAGTAAATTATGTTTCAAACTCATTAACATCATTACTTTATTTAAAATCAATTTCATTATATAATTCTTTTTTCAATATTTACATTAATCTTGACATTTATGCTTAACTAAAAATTGTTCAAATATAAAAGATGAAAACTTTGTTTAGCTTGGAGACTATTAAAAACTACAAAATAGTTGTCAAATTCGGTTCTTAAAAATAGAAATAAATAAATGTATAAATGATTGGAATGTATCATTAAAATTAAATATGATGAATATTTAGTATAAATAAGCAATTATAGTGAATATCTAAGATTTTTAAGATATAAATTTGAAATAAGTAATTAACAACATATTAAATTGTTCAAATAAATTAATGTGTATTTAATACAAAACATATTAACTTTCTAGTATAATCAAAAGTAAATTATTTAAATTTCCAGTATACATTAAATTTGTCATTTATTGTAACATCCTGTTTTCTAGTTTTGGTTAATAAAATGAAAACATGAGTTATTATGAATCGGGCTAGTGTTGGGTTTAATGGGTATGGGTTATGGACTTGGACTAGAAAGGAAAGAAGGAAAGACCATGGGCTTAAGCCCATGATCCATAATTATATAAACCTTAATTACCAAATAATCATTCATTTACACATATTCCATACACCACCCAAAACACACACTTAAGCTTTCTCTCTAGTTTCTCTCTTTTTTCTAGCCGAACCAAGAAAGAAAACCGATCCCGATCCAAGGTAATGATAGTATGATATTGTATGAGCTCAAACCCGTTATATTTAGTCGTGAAACGACGAGCCGAAGCCTTTAAACCATTAAAGTCACGAGATCTGGGTGGAATCGGGTATTAACCGAGCAAAAGATGAGCCCAGGGATCACCCTAGTTCAGATCTGGATCAAACGGGACGAAAAACGGTGAAAATGGTGCTGAAACCCGTTTTTCCGGCCACTGCCCAGTTTTCCGGCGGTGACGGGGCCGGAAAGGGGTTGGGTACGAGGTTAGTATGTCAGAGAATGTTTCTAACATTTTCTGACCTAACCCTAATTCGTCAACGGAGAGTCAGCGAACTAGAGGTAATTCGTCAGCTGATTCGTTAACGGAAGCTTAACGAACTAGCCTTAGTTCGTATCCAAATTCGTCAAAGAAAAGATAACGAATTAACCCCAATTCGTTATGGCCATTCGTTAAAAGGAGATAACGAACTAGAAGGTCCAATTCATTACAGAAGGGTCATTTGCTATGAGGTTCAATTCGTCAAAGGACCAGTTCGTTATAAGGTCCAATTCGTTAAAAGGACCAGTTCGTCGTAAGATCCAACTCGGTACAAGAAGTAGTTCGTTATGATACCCAATTCGTTAAGAACCAAGTAACGAACTAGAAGTTTGATAAATGACAGAACATTTCCTGGACTTAGAAAAAAATGATTTAATTACAAAGAAGCCCTCAAACTTTTTAACTTAGCAAATTAAATAATGATTTAAAATTATAATGGAAAATATGTTAAGACAACTTGACCCCAGCAAGGGGCTCTGCCCCTTGGACCCTACTAGGGGCTGTCGCCCCTAGACCCTCGTTCGTTGGGGGTTATAAATAAACTAGAGACACGTTATGGGTAGCGATATATAATTGATACGTGTAATTGTTATACAGTTAATCGTGCACAACTCAAGAAAGGAATAACCATAAACGGTGAACGCAACCGCATTCAGGTGAGTTTCTAGCCCCATTCTTTGTTATGTTTTCGGGGCTGTGTGCATACTCGATGTGATTAGTTAATACACTTATCCTAAGTGATAAGTGTATGCCATATATGTATTATGTGAAATGTATGAATGATTTCTTGTCGGTACGTGAACGATCTTTGGATATTGCATGTACTGCCAGGTAATGGCTTGATGATATATATGTTGTAAGATGAAGAATGAATGATGTATGTACGTATGAAACTTACGATTATGTATATAGAAAAGTATGGTATGGAGGTATGGAAGAAATGGTGATCGGACCCTAATAATATCCGAGGATAGAGGGTACCGGACCCTAATAATATCCGAGGATGGAGGGTACCGAACCCTAATAATATCCGAGGATGAAGGGAGACCGGACCCTAATAATATCCGAGGATGGAGGGTACCGGACCCTAATAATATCCGAGGTATGTGGGTGAAATGCCCTTTATAATATGAGGTTAGCTATGAATGTGTATGGACGAATGATGAACAGGTTATGTATGTATTGCTTACCTTTGGGCACGTATATGTGTATGTAAAGTAAGTTATGTGATTAACTAGAACTCACTCAGCGTAGCTGAGTTTTAGTATGCATGCATGTTAACAGATTGAGACAGCTGGTTTGAGATGGACACATGACATGATCGAAGAGGCTGGCATCTGAAGAATGTCATGATGTTTTGAATGTTATAATTTATGTTTTGTTATAAAAGACAAATATTGGATATTTATAACGAATGGTTGATGTTTTATATTATTCCGCGAAAGTTTTTAATTAACTCATATATTTAGAACTGCGTTTATGAGTAAATCCAACACCCAATGTAAGGCACCAGTAACGGGGCCTTACATTTATGCTAATTAAAAATTGGTCAAATATAAAAGTCGAAAAGTTTGATGACATTGAATACTATTAGAAACTACAAAAGATTGTTGCAAGAGTCGTCAATTTCGTGTTTGTAAAAACAGAAATAAATAAATGAAAATATTATTTAAAAAAACTTTATATATTTTTTGGAAGTTCACTAACTAAACAATATACTACTAACTTTTTTAATTATCACGAAATTATTGTCAACACTTTAGCATCATTACCTTATTTAACAATAAATTCATTAGATAATTCTTTTTTCAATTTTATACATTAATCTTGACATTTATGCATAATTAAAAATTAGTCAAATAAAAAAGATGGAAAATTTTTATTTTCTATTTAGTTTATTAGTTTATTTTTTAATTTAGCCAGAATAATGTAGACAAATCGGTAAATCTTGAGATTTATGCCTAATTAAAAATTGTTCAAATATAAAAGATGAAACGTTTATTGAGATGGTATACTATTAAAAACTACAAAAGAGTGGTCAAAAATCGGTTCTTAAAAACAAAAGTAAATAAATGTATAAATGATTGGAATGTATCATTAAAATTAAAGATGGTGAATTTTAAAGAAGCAATTATAGTGAATATCTAAGATTTTTTAAATTTGAAATAAGTAATTAATAACATATTAAATTGGTCAAATAAATTAATGTGTATTTAATACAAAATTATTAACTTTAGCGTATAATCAAAAGTACGTAATTAAAATTTCCAGTATACATTAAATTTGTCATTTATGACAATAAAAAATTTGTCAAATATAAAAGATGAAAAGTTTGTTGACATTGAAGACTATTAAAAACTACAAAAGATTATTGCAAGAGTGGTCAATTTCGGTTTTTAAAAACAGAAATAAATAAATGTAAATATTATTATAAAAACTTTCCATTACTTTTAGAAGTTTACTAACTAAACAATTGTAACACCCCGCAACCGCAACGGAAACGTAAACGGGATGCAACAGACACCTCTGATATCAACCACATTGTTTATAAAGAAAACTGAATACATTAATATACTTCAAATTACATTATCTTGTATTTCATTACCGTCTAGGTGATACACACATCATACAATACGATACACAATTCTATTTGTTATAATGTATCCTAACATCCTGCACGCAAATCTTACACACATCAAGCACTTAGCACGTAAGCAATCACTTCATCTTAATTGTACCTGAAAAGCATGTGAGAAAACGGGTCAACTACGAATAGTTGGTGAGTTTCACAATTCGAGTAAACCATGATAAATCATTATCAAAATATAATATTATCGATGTAATTATGCTGAGCCCACAAGTAAAACCTCTGACTATCACACACAACCTTCGTGGCATATCCCCCGCCCACGGACCCGTGGCATATCCCCCGCCCACGGAACTGCCCCAAACCGCTATGTCTAACATTACATAGCAAAATATATATAACACCCAAAATAGACATGTGCAACTGGCTGGGAAACATCAGCAAATCCATGCCGGACCAGTTGGGTTTGTCAGACCAATAGTACTATCCACACTCTACCGGCTTTCAGTTAATCACTCGTGTTCCGGGGCCTTAGAATGTTAGCAACTCAGACAATTACCATCTTAGTATATTTCCGTACGATTCCCGTACAATAAAATATATATAAATCCACGCAAATCCATGCGTTCAGTATGTACTTAAACATTTCAGTAGTAACATGCTTCCGCCCCGAGAAAATATTCGAAAACAGTTCAGAAAAAGGGGCTCGTGAAACTCACCTTAGCACATGCAAGCAGGTAACAACAATCATTATCAATTAACACGTCCAATCTGTAATATGATTCCCTACGATCGTTATTATACACTTATTGTTTATATAATCTTTTAACCGTATCAACCGGTACATCTGGGGACACTGTTAACCCAGTACTGTACCCGAAATACTTCTCTGGACTCAGATTGTGATATCGTTTAGAGTTCCATGGTCACAATTACTATTAGTCGTTTTTCTCGTTTTGCGTGCCTAGCACGGTTATCCGTTTTTATGTTTCAAAAATGAGTTTGGTCACACACGACCCGAAAATAGTGATTGACTGATAATTTAATTAAAGATGTGAAATTATAGCTCGGTTTAGACGTCCCGATTGGCCGCGGGACCCGTTTCCGTCTTTGGCGTACCGGAAACTGTTAAAATAGGTTAAAATTACTCAAATCATCCGAATTATTTTCGGATGATTCATTTTTACTTGTTTAACTCATTTATATGAAAATAGTCCATTTTTAGGGTTTTTATACACCAGTCAGCTCGCTTAAGCGAACTTTACCGGTTCACTCGTTTTAAGCTTTAAAAGTTTGTTTTTGCACAAATAATTATCCGTTTAATCTCGGATCTTGAAATTTTGCACAAAAGACTTTTTGACAGTGGGGAATTTTATAAAAATATTTCCAGAATTAATTTTTATATTTAAAATTTATTTATCTATTTTTAAACACCATTAAACACTAAATATGTCGTAAATCCAAACGATCTTAGAAAAATCCCAAATTTCTCCTGGATGTCCCCTGCCATCCACATAGTCCCCTGTAATTTTTCCAGAACCAAAATCTTCTTTTACATGCCATTTTCACTAAAACCGAGCTAGAAAACCCTAGAACTCGTTTAACCGAAAAGCCTACTTAGACTTCTCCAACTGACCTCAAATTTTGTGTGTGACTTATACATGATATAAAAAGCTTATCTGCAATTTTCCAGAATTTTTCATAATATTTAACTATGTTTCTCCATTTTTGGCCAAAACCGAGCATTAAATTCACCAAATATTCATCCTTTATCCAAAAATTCACGGAACTCATATTTTCATGTATCTAACATCTCTGTAAAATTTCATGACCTAACTCTACACGTATCACAATCTGTCCAAATATCCCAAAACCGAACATAACCGAATATACCTTTCGTTTTCCGCCACTACAAGCTACAAACTCGTCTTTCCGCCTTATCTACCACTAAACACAGAGCCTACAAACAACATACCACAATACCAAGCAAGTTACACTCACGATCAAGCCTCTTGCACTATAGTTTCGGTTATGATTCAAAAACAAAGATTTAAACCGTAAAAATTCGTTCTTGGTTCGTTTAACTCCTTTCTTGGACCAAGATCCCTTGTATAACCCGTATACGTCACTTGATCATGCAAGAATCGGTTTTCATCTTTAAAACCTCATTTTCTTGCAAATAAACTCAAGAAACGAAGATAGAAACGTGATTAACTCGATTCTTTACCTTGTTTTCTTGCTACAAAATCTCGGTTTTGGATCATGGAGTTGAGAGAATGGATGGATTGTTGTATGTGTGTTTAGAAAAAAGAAAAATGAAGGGGTTACACCCCTAAGAGTTCCGATCGGTCCATGTGGGGGGTGGGGTGGGACCCACCTCTCCATTCCCATCCACACATTTGGATTCTCGTAATCCGGATAATGTTTTGGATAATCTGGTTCAGTTCGTTTTTCGGTTAAATGTTTAATTCGGCTTAAAACGGGGTTAAAACGGTCGTTTTTCGGCTTAAAAATGAAATTTATATAAAACCGATTTAAAAACTTTAAAAACTTAAATCATGACATTTATTAACTTAAAACGTCATATTACTAATTATTACGCATCTTTTTCGGCTTGATCGATCGTCTCTTGCTCGGTTTGGTATTAAAGGTTTCGTTTAACGTACCGACGTACTATTAAATCGAAATCCTTTTTCTGTGATTTAATCCACTTATCCCGAAGCTTTAATACTTCGTAACATCACTAAATATCATATATCTCGTCTATAATTGAACCCTTGATTCATTCGGGTTTCAATAACTATCGATCGATTGATCGCATTTTCAATACGGTGAATTATATATTCACGTACAATCAATACAATGAACCATGAATTCTTGTATGATTACTATGGTAATTCATGTACCCGACATTAAATATGACGTAACTACAGTCTACCGGTTAGGGTATACCTGGTTTCGTCGGAATCGTTACATTCTCCCCCCGTTAAGAAATTTCGTCCTCGAAATTTTACACGCCCACTATCCCTTTCCGAGAGAAAGGTGGGGGGTTTTTCCTTCAAAATTCACCCTCGCGTTACCAGGTATAATCTGGTCCTCGCTGTGAATTCCACTTAATCTTAATCAATAAAGCTTGGTGTGTCCAAACTGTTTAGTTTTCCCGTCTACTATCTCTACGGAATTATTTATGATATCAAACATGTCTTCTACGAGTACCTCCATTACTGGTACTTTCGTTGCCTCGTCGCTTAGGTACTTTTCAATCCGTATACATGGCAAAACATCATGTATAGTACTTAGCCCCTGGAGTACTTTAATCGATAAACTAAATGACCAATCATGGAGATAGTCCCATGAGGTCCAATATATTAAGGGGCTATTTTCGGTTTTGTCAAACCTCATATCACCTCTCTAAGGTGATGCCTTAAAAATACCTTGTCACCTCTTTCCAGCGACAATGGTTTCCTTTGAATGTTGGCATAAATCCTTTGCCAATCTCGCGCTGCTTTCAACTTATCTTAAATATTATAAATCCGATTGGTTGTTTTTCGAATCAGTTCAAATCTTATAGCTTGATTGACGCCCATTTTCAATTTAACAAATTGGTGATAATTACATCACCCATAGAAAGCTTCAAGCTCTCGATGTTTCCTTCCCCGCCTTCCAATATTGGAAGTAGGATGACTATTTCGATCCGAGATAATTGAAAATGGTACACCACGACGAGATACCATTTCATCATCATGAGTTTGGGCGAGAATTCATTGTGGTAATCGTCATAGATTGGGATGAAATGTGAGGATTGGTTAATCGATCCGCGATTACCCAATTTACATCATGCCTTTGCTATACCTTGGGAATTTGCGTCCCGAAATCTATTGTAATTTATTCCCACTATCATTGGCGAATTTTTCTGTCGTTGTGGCGTTCCCTAGGGTTTTCGGTGTGCAGTCTTATCTCTTGCACAACTTAAATATTCACCAACATACGTAACCATATCTTTCTCCAAACTCGGCCATTAATAAAATCCTTTCAGATATTCGTATCATCAATAGTCTAATCCGATCCCGGATGTATGGAATATTTCGATCTATGCGCTTCGTCCATGATTAATTCGCGAAGGTCATGGAGAGTCGGGATCCAAACCCAATTTTTTTTTTTGAAGTAGAGAATTTCGTCCACGCGTTGTTCGAAATTCTTCTCATTGCCGTAAAGTCCCTCCTTTTCCAATTGTTCCTCTTTCAACGCCTCACGTTGAGCAACTCGAATCAGGTCCGAAAGGTTCGACTGGACTATCTTCCCTAGCGCTTTCACTCGCAATGGCTTAACCCGATCTTTCCTACTCAAGGCATCGGCTACGACGTTAGCCTTGCCGGGGTGATAACGGATGTCACAGTCATAATCGTTTAACAACTCGACCCATCTTCGTTGCCTCATATTCAGTTCTTTCTGATTGAATATGTGCTGCAAACTTTTATGATCGGTGAAGATGGTGTACTTTGTACCGTAGAGATAATGTCTCCAGGTTTTAAGTGCGAAGATAACCGCTCCCAGTTCTAAGTCGTGAGTAGCGTAATTTTTCTCGTGTACTTTTAACTGTCAGGAAGCATAGGCTATAACCTTATTATTCTGCATCAACACGCATCCTAACCCTCTACGCGATGCGTCACAATACGCGACAAAACCATCGTCTCCTTCGGGGAGACTTAAAATCGGCGCTTGGCACAATTTTAATGGTTTCTATCTTATTTGGATCTATGTGAAATCCTTGTTGCTTTACAACATGACCAAGGGATTATGCCTTCTTTATTCAAAATCACATTTCGAAAACTTCACGTACAACTCCTCTTGCTTTAACACTTCCACAATTTTCCTTAACCGTCGTTCGTGCTCTTCTTTACGTTGCGAATATATCAAAATATCATCAATGAATGCCATGACACGTTTGTTAAAATAAAGTTTACAGACTCGGTTCATGAGGTCCATGAATACTGCCGGCGCATTTGTTAGCCCGAAAGGCATAACTAAGAATTCATAATGGCCGAAACGAGTCCGAAAAGCTGTTGTTGCAACGTCCTCCTCTTGGATTTTTCATTTGGTGATAACTATTTCTAAGATCAATTTTTCTAAAATAAATCGCCCCTTGCAGTTGGTTAAACAGATCATTCACTTCGAAGAAGTGAATACCTATTCTTGATCGTCACTTTATGCAATTCTCTCTAACCAATACATATCCTAACACTTCAGTCCTTCATTTCCCAAATAACACTGGTGCACCCCATGGTGACTAACTAGGTCGTATAAAACCTTATCCAATAATTCTTGTAACTGATTGGATAATTCTTGCATCTCGGACGGTGCAAGTCGGTAGGGTGCCTTAGCAACAGGGCCAGCTTGAGGTATTAAATCGATTCTAAATTCGACCTGTCGGGTTGGCGGTAATCCAGGAAGTTCCTCTGGGAAAACTTCTGGATATTTACGTATCACCGAAACATCTTCTATATGTTTTCTTTTAAATACTTTGGCAATCGCGTTTGTTAAATACACCACGTTTTCTTGTCGTAAATATTATAGCATCTCAAGATGAGACTAGAGTGGTAACATAATACCGTACACTTTTCTCTGTATCTAATCGCTCATCGTCCGAAAGAGAGCTTCTAGTCATCTTCTTTTCATATATGATTTCAGCTTCATGTTGAGTTGGCCAATCCATGTTAACTATTACGTCAAACTTCTTAACATTACTGCTCGTAGGTCAATAAGGAAAGGTTAATCGTTCAGAATATTAGGACAATTCCGAACAATTTAGTTAACCATTAGGGGTTTACCATTAGCGATTCTACAGTATAGGGTTATATAGTTTCACTAATCGGTATCTTTCCAAATGATAGGAGGTTAACAGGAACTAACTTCTATCGACGACCGTAAAAATATCACTGAAGTCTATTGATTTAAAACTACAATGTACTTAATACCACCTTTGGATCATGACGGGCTTTATTCGAATTACTCACAAAAGCACGGCTCCTTGCTTGATCAGAGGTTGATGCTTGTCATGAGGTTCGTCTTCTAACGACACCTTGGTTCAACTTTGGGCAATTTCTCTTGAAACGTTCTGTACTGCCACATTCATAGCAAGTACAGCTGTTTGGTATAATTTGATTTCTTTGGATGGATTGTTATTGAAACTGTTGGGTTCGGAGTGGTTGTACACGAATGGGTTGGGGCTGCCGGTTCACATGGCTTCAATTGGTTCTACAATTGGGGCATTACGTCCAACTTTACCACACCTGTGGCCTACTATCATTCGACACTCTTCTTCCTACCGATAACCATATTTTCCACATTTAGGGAAGGACCCTTCATGCGGTTCATGTTTTCACACCAGAACTAGACTTAGTATAATTCTGGGTTGTAGGACATACCTACTTATTCAACAGCCTATCTTCCACTATACCTTTATCATTCCTCTTCTTTAACACTCGACGTCTCACCTAACGTCCTTCCAGTCCGCTTCTCATAGAGTCAAATATATCAATGCTAGCTTGTGACACAACCCTTCCAAAGGTTGTATATTTTACCGGATTGACTATACTCCTTATCGGTGGAGTTAGTCCCCAATATAGCGCTCACTTCGCTTAGTTTCAGGAGTAATTAGCCATGTTACCAGGCATGACAATTCCTTCAAACGATTAGCGTTTTCTAAGTGATCAGCATACAACATTTCTATCTTCCATAGCTCAGTTTCCAATCTCTGAACTTAATTACTCTAATAAAAGTGCTCTAGCACAAGAATTTTAAATTCCGACCATATCATCTGAGTAATAATTTTCTAACTATAATTTTGTACCATCATGTTCCCTCACGATACAACATAATCTACCAACATATCTGTAGCGTATTTCACTACACAATGTTCTAGACTCTTGCCAATATCCTTAACCATTTCGATCTTTTCTATCCACTCGCTAATCTATCCCTCCCTTTACCATCAGTACACTATTAATAATTTCCTTACCACAAACAACAAACATATCCTTCATACCGGATCTAATTCATTACGACTACTATTCATGTTTAGTTTATAACTAATACTTGTAGTCATAATAGTATTTGGTGGAACATTATCACTCTTAGTAATAACACTAAGAGTTGAAATATTCATAATCATGTGATTGCTCGATTTATAATTCTGCGATCACATTTGCATCAACACTAGCAGTGATCTGTGATACGACATTCGGTATCATCATCTGCTATCTTTGAGCAATCAACTGAATCATATCAATCTCCATCATTGGAGCTACTCTTTTTATGTCATTCTGCCGTACTCATCCCGTACGCAGTAATCAATACTAATCTCACCGTATAACTCGTTACCAGCTCAATCATAACGACAGGTACACATACACACCAAATATTATCATATATATTACACATACCAGCATCTAGTATATATGTCCCACAAATATAATAACATATGGACTTAACCTGACGTCGGTTAACGTTTAAATATGTTTCATAATCCTTGTCACCAACTGACATATAGATCTTTCTCAACAAAGATTAATGTTTAATATTCATGATTTCAATATCCTTCTGCATGTCAGCATAACCGATACATGCTCACCGTGAGCACCAAACGATTACGTACCACGGAGTTATAATATCCGTGTCTATTTGTATATCCGGCATACACGGTATACCACCTACGAACGAACAACCAAGTAGGCTATAATGATTCCAACACCTCTTTGTGTATGGGTAATCATTCTATTCGAGTATACATGGGTATGGGCATCTAACGGATGTAAGGATAGCATAGGGAATTGCAAGGTTCAAGGTAATCGCGCAACATGGGTTGCCTTCAAATATTATCAATTACTATTATGGGGAACTCTATCACTTGCTCAGTTAATGTCCTCAGGCGTTCTAGGTTCGCTAAAATCGGTAACTCTCGATCTGGAGGTGGTATGACTCATATGTTTGAGAGTGAGAAATACATATATATATATTTCTTTATATATATATATTTTTTTTCATTTATTATCAAACTCATTATTATTATTATTATTTTATTTATTTATTTATTTATTTTCCTTAATGGAATAAGAATAGGTTCAGGTACAGGTCCATCCGTACGTGAGGGTCGGCGGTTCGGGTGAACATAGGGGGTTATTAGGATATACGGTACCGGTGTTGGTAGGGTAAGGAATTTATCACTTTTGGTTGGGAGTTACGGTTACTGGATATTTCTGGCTAATGTCAAACGGGAGATCTAACTTGGTAATATCATAACTATGGCCCGATAAGTCAGACTTATCATCAACCGATGCTCTAGAAATCTCAGCATCCTCGGTACTTCTATTATTTCATCCCCCGGTTCCTTATCCGGGTCTTATTTCTCAATACATGTACCCACAAGATATGTACATATATATATATACACACATTAGCACGTATAAATAATACTATATACTTTACACATATGTTGCCATTTTTACCTATTAATGTACCCCGTGACTTCCCCTGAATTACCTCGTGCGGACAAGTCTGTTATTATGTTCCGGACCATAATAACTCACTTGTCCATCCAAGTTCATCCAGATCTCGTCACTATAAATTATTAGTTGATATTCAGATCCTATAATACTTGAGCTACTGGTTATATTTTAGGTATCTTTTAAAGACATCCTAATTCTTTATAACCAATGGCTCTGATACCAACTTCTGTAACACCCCGCAACCGCAGCGGAAACGTAAACGGGATGCAACAGACACCTCTGATATCAACCACATTGTTTATAAAGAAAACTGAATACATTAATATACTTCAAATTACATTATCTTGTATTTCATTACCGTCTAGGTGATACACACATCATACAATACGATACACAATTCTTTTTGTTATAATGTATCCTAACATCCTGCACGCAAATCTTACACACATCAAGCACTTAGCACGTAAGCAATCACTTCATCTAAATTGTACCTGAAAAGCATGTGAGAAAACGGGTCAACTACGAATAGTTGGTGAGTTTCACAATTCGAGTAAACCATGATAAATCATTATCAAAATATAATATTATCGATGTAATTATGCTGAGCCCACAAGTGAAACCTCTGACTATCACACACAACCCCCGTGGCATATCCCCCGCCCACGGACCCGTGGCATATCCCCCGCCCACGGAACTGCCCCAAACCGCTATGTCTAACATTACATAGCAAAATATATATAACACCCAAAATAGACATGTGCAACTGGCTGGGAAACATCAGCAAATCCATGCCGGACCAGTTGGGTTTGTCAGACCAATAGTACTATCCACACTCTACCGGCTTTCAGTTAATCACTCGTGTTCCGGGGCCTTAGAATGTTAGCAACTCAGACAATTACCATCTTAGTATATTTCCGTACGATTCCCGTACAATAAAATATATATAAATCCACGCAAATCCATGCGTTCAGTATGTACTTAAACATTTCAGTAGTAACATGCTTCCGCCCCGAGAAAATATTCGAAAACAGTTCAGAAAAAGGGGTAAAGATTAAAGATGCTTCCGCCCCGAGAAAAGTATGTACTTAAACATTTCAGTTCAAAGAAAAGATGTTTTGAACTAAAGGTACAAATAGAAAATATAATCGAGGTAAAGATTATACAAAATAGACTAAAGGTCTAAAGCTAGATTATTAATCTAGTAATAACAAAAGGTTATACTCGTACTATAGGTCCGAGATAGCAAAGACAACTCGATCAGTGAAGTGAAGCTGATCTTTTCAAAGGTGAATACGCTCCAAACTTTTATAACTAGTTTAATCGAGTCAAATAAATTGATTACATGAGATTACGTATCTCTAAAACATTATGAACAAAAGTAGCCGCTGACCCTCAGGCTGTCGTGTATGTTTGTTCGGATCCTTACATATATGGTTAGACGGTGGCACACCGTGCCACACCTGGTTATATGCCTCCGCCATGACGGTCCGGACCTAAGTTGTGTCTGAGAGGGGGTAATCATGTGTATAGTGATGGTAGCTAAGTAACCTCGAACGCTACGGTGTTTGCTGAGCGGTTTCGAGTAGAGCATAAGTTTGTAATTGTGTTTAAGTTTTAACTTGATTATTTCTAAGCCACGATGGGCCGAGACCTAAGTAATGTCTCGAGGGGTAATTAAGTAAATAAAATATTTTATGTGTCAGCTTATTCACCGGCATGCGTTGCTGACGTATTTTCAAATTGTTTTGCCGGTCGAAGGATAGGCGCTTGAAGAATCGACGTCGTCACTAGGCGATCTCATGGCTCAGATCGTTTTGTTAAATGTTAAACTTAAATGGTGGTTTTATATAAAGTAATCTTTTGTAAACATTAAACGGGTATTTTATAATCCTGTGTTTTGATATGTAAATATTAATATGTTAATCCACGCAAATATTTCCGCATTAATCCATAACGCTGATTTATTTACAAAAGCGGGTACCAACTGCGAGTTACACGCCTAGGCCCAAGATGGGGGTGTGACAGGTTCATATCAGAGCCATCAATCTTAGCGAATTAGGTATTAATTAATAATACCTAAGCTTCGATCCAAGTAATTAAGTTTTATTACTTGTTTTATATAACAAGGGATAAGATAAGCTTGTAACCCTTTCTATCCCTCCACAATCTAAACCACCCATAGATGTCATTCAAGAAGGTAATAGACAGCTTTATGCGCGACGCAATGAGAGCTGGATTCCCCAAACCAATACTCCCAAAAGACAACATGAGTGAAGATCACTATGAAGACTTCTTTAACCAAGATCATCTGATTGACCGACTCACACCGGTGTATTTTCCCGGCACTGAACAACTACCGATCAACCTACCAAGCGACCAAAGACGATGGCATTTCAGAACACCCGTCCATAACCCCACTGACAATCACTCCAACTCTAACAATGGACCTTCTCTGTAACATCCCAAAATTTCTAGAATTTTAATATATTATATTGTGACGGGTGAAATAATTGAGTTAGTGGAACAATAATAATAATAATAATAATAATAATAATAATAATAATAATAATAAAATATGAAAGGATAAGTAGGCTATTTAGATGGAATGAGTTATGGACCAAAAATGAAAGATGGGCCTTAGGTCCATGGGCTTAAGGGAGTATAAATACCCCCTTAAACCCTAATCCTTTCTATTTCCATCCATCTTATCTTACAAGTTCCCTACACACTCTGAAACACACACACACACCTCTCTATATTTAGCCGCAATCAAGAAGAGGATCCAAGACCCGAACCAATCTTTATATTGATTGATTTTGTGTATACAAACAAGATACAAGATTATTGTTGAATATCAAAACTAACTGGTAACCTAGAAACGCATGAAGGTATGTTCTTTAACTTTAAAGGTTATGTTTTTATGAACGGTTTGCCTTAAAACTTAACCCTAGAGAAGATCGGGTCTAAATGAACCATAAAGTTACAAACTTGATGTATAAAATGGACTTAACGAACCTTTTGATGTATACGGTTCATGATTAAAACCCTAGATCTAGTAAAAATGGAAGTTTAATCAATAAAGGTTGAAACTTTACGGATACACAACCTAGATCTAGCCTAAAACGGGGTTGAAAACGCTAAAGGTTCAAGCTTTATGGGTGAATGGGCTAGAACTTAACCGAAATGGAAATGGGAATGTTTATGGGATGATACCAAACCATAAAAAGGTGTTAAGGTCATGAGATGTAAGGATAATGGCAAAAAAAAAATACTAAGATGTTACATCTCGTTCGCATACAATGTTCATATTCGATTTCAATGTTCTCATTCGAATACATTGGGAAGTTCAATTACAATGTTCCCATTCGAATACATGGGGAAATTCGATTACAATGTTCCCATCTGAATACATTGGGAAATTCGATTACAATGTTCCCATTCGAATACATTGGGAAATTCGATTAAAATGTTCTCATTCGAATACATTGGGAAATTCGATTACAAAGTTCCCATTCGAATACATTGGGAAATTCGATTACAATGTCCCATTCGAATACAATGTACCATTCGATTACAATGGACTCATTCAATTACAATGACTCATTCAATTACAATGGAATCATTCAATTACAATGACCCATTCAATTACAATGAATCATTCAGTTACAATGACTCATTCAATTACAATGAACCATTCAGTTACAATGAATAAATCATTCAATCACAATGGACTCATTAGAATACATCGAAAGATTCGAGTACACAGGACTCATTAGAATACAATATGATCATTAGAATAGAATATGACCATTAGAATTCAATATGACCATTAGAATACAGTATGATCATTAGAATACAATATGCCCGTTAGAATACAATATGATCGTTCGAATACAATATGCCCATTAGAATACAAATGTATGCTAACACAAATGTATTCTAATCACATGCCTTTAGAATAAAAATGTATTACCATTAGAATACAAATGTATGCTAACACAAATGTATTCTAATCATATACCATTCGAATACAAAGGTATTCTAATACAAGTTGAATGCTAACACAAATGTATTCTAATCACATGCCATTAGAATAAAAATGTATGCTAACACAAATGTATTCTAATCATATACCATTTGAATACAAAGGTATTCTAATACAAGTTGAATGCTAACACAAATGTATTCTAATCACGTGCCATTAGAATAAAAATGTATGCTAACACAAATGTATTCTGATACCATTTGAATACCAGGTATTCAAATACAATGCTATTAGAATAGACCAGGCTTAACCATTTCTGGTGAAACATGAATAATGTGATTAGGACAAGTATTGATACATGTAATTAATGTACAGTTAGCCGAGCACAGTTAAAGAGAGGAATAACAATTAACGGAGAACGTAACAGAATCCAGGTGAGTTTGTAGCCCCACTTCCTTGTTATGTTTTTGGGGCTGTGTGCATACTCAATGTGAACGTTAATACACTTACCTTAAATGATAAGTGTATGCTATGATTAATTATGTGATAGTATGTATGAATGTTATGAATGAATGCTTGTCGGTGCGTGAACGATCTTCGGATATTGCACGTATCGTCAAGGAGTATGGTTGTTAGATGAATGATGTGAAGAACGCCTAAAGTGTTCGTATGCTACGATGTAATTATCGTATATGTGAGGTATGTGTAAGCAGGTACATGAATGGTATGTGAGATCTACGTCCAGCATAGTAAGTTAGGATGGCAAATCCCTCTTACTGCTATGGGACCTAGACTCGATATGTGATAATGTAAATAAGGACTGTGAACCTTGTTAGCGTTCCTTATACGAATATTATATATAATTGAGCATGAGTTCCTTCTATGGAGTACCTTCTATGGACAATGAATATGGTTCCTTCTATGGATCAAGTATAGAGTTCCTTTTATAGATAGAATATAGTGGTCCTTTTATGAAAAGTATATAGGGTCCATTCTATGGGTAACGTTAAGGATCCTTCTATAGATAATATATAGGGATCCTTTTATGGATAGTTTATATAGATCCTTCCATGGATGATTCAAGTTGTTACTTCTATGAGTGATAGTAACTGTTCTTCTAATAGATATAATGCAATGGTCATCTTACGGATAATTATAAAGTGTCAGGAATGAAGTTCGGTTAAGCATGAATATGTATCTCCGGATATGTATACGTGAATGTATTGTATGTTGCCTGATTAACTAGAACTCACTCAGCGTAGCTGCCTTTTAATATGCACGTAGGTGAGTAGATTGAGGCAGCTAGCTTGAGCGGGGGCACATGGCAGAAGAATAAGGGTCTGTTTGGAATGGGGTAATGGAATGGACGACGGAATGGAATGGACGTGGTAATATAATGGACAAAAGAATGGAATGAGTTATTACCATTCCAATGAAATATTTGTTTACCACATGGGAATGAAATGAATCATTACTTTGTATTGTTGGTAGGTAAGAAAAAAAAGTAATAAAATTAAAATGGTAGTGAGTGGTGGTGGTGGGAGCGGTGGCGGTAATGGTGGAGGTGGTGGTGGGCAGCGGTGACAGTAGGCGGCGTGTGTGATGGTGGGGCGATGATTGATGAATGCAACGGGTTGCTGGAGGTGGTGGGTGGCACTGATGGCGATGGTTTGTGGAGGTGGGTGGTGGCGGCGGTGGACGATGATGGTGGTGATTGATGACAGTGGCGACGGTGGTGGACATCGGTGACGGTGGGCGGCATGTGTGATGGTGAGGCGATGGTTGATATATGCGGCTGGCGGTGCTAGGTGGCTAGCACCGATGGCGATGGTTGGTGGAGGTGGGTGGTGGTGGCTGTGGGTGGCGGTGGACGGTGATGGTGGTGGCTGGTGGCAGTGGCGGCGACGGTTGGTGGTGGTGGTGGTGTTGGGAGGGTGGTGGAGGTGATGTAGAGTGAATGAGTGAATGAAATGAAAAAAAAAACATGGGGTATGGATGAAATGAAATTGGGGTATTTTATAGGGAATAGAATGGACTAGGTAATGAGTCATTCCATTCCTTTGGTCAACCAAACACACTATTTTCCATTCTCTCACAATGGGTTATTCCATTCCGTCCTCTATTCCTGCATACCAAACGCTACCTAAGAGACTGGCATCCGAAGACTCAAGATGTTTTTATGATTTATGTTTTTTATAAATTGAAAGACAAGGTGTTTGTTAAGACATGTTTACGAAGTAATATGTAACATTTAATGAAAGTTTTATATTTCGCGAAAGTTTTAATTAACTATGATTTGTAGAACTGTGTTTATGAGTAAATCCAACGTCCAATGTAGGGTATCGGGATCGGGGCCTTACATTCTCAAAGACCAAAGATGAGAGTCATTCAACCATACGAAAGGTATCACCTAGACCCTATAGTGATTGATACAGCAAAGGCCATGGAAGAAGAGGAAGACCCAGAAGAAGAGGAAGATCCAGAAGAAGATAAAGAAATCTTTGAGGAAGTAAGAACTATAAAGGAAGAACCCTCATTCAACTCAAAATGTGATTGCCCGCCCGATGAGGGATGTCAACATCCATTCTTCCACATGTTTCCATGCTATGATCCAGAAGACCCTTATGTACAGTACATTCAAGGAACAAAGATCAGATTTCCACCCGACTTTCCTCCATTCCTAGGAATGATTTTAACGATCTCCGAACAAGCAAACGAAATCCGTCAACAAGAGGCAGCGGCAGAAGCATTCTTCAACCATCCCTTTGAAGAAACCTCTTCACCTTATCCCATAAATCACTAAGACATTGTAATGATGGGATATCGTGATCCACCACTACAATATGGATATCCAAACGTCATGCCGCAATCTCAAGAGGAACATCTCGATCGAGCACTACATGAGACTGACGAGCTAAGAAAGAAGGTTGCTGAAGAAAAAAGGAAGAATGAGAAGATGGGGGATAAACTTCTCCACAAGTGTAACAAGATGAAGAAGATGGTCAAGAAGTTCATGAAGGATTAAGAACTCCTACGGTGTTGTTAAGAAATGTATATGTAGTTGTGTAATTATAATATTTTGTGAAAATAAGAACGTTAATCGTTCTAGTAGAACAGATATATATATATATATATATATATATATATATATATATATATATAGAGAGAGAGAGAGAGAGAGATAGAGAGAGAGAGAGAGAGAGCAAGGTTATATATATGTTTTTCCTAAAAAGTGTAAGAAGTGATTTTAACCATTAGATCTAATATACCACATAAGGACAAGATTGTAAACAACCATATCATGTTAATTATGGAATTTAATAATAATACTTATATCTTTCCTTATAACTCGGTCAAACACATTAAATACATATTTAATGTTAACATAAACACACTAACTCGTATAAACACACTAATCCCGTTGTAACATTAACTACATATTCATACTTTCAAAAACACACCAAGAAAAAAGAACGGAGAAAGTGGTGATGGTGATGACCGAAAAAGGAAGAATGGTGGTGGTTAACGGTGGTTCATAGTGGGTGGTGGTTTATGGTGGGCTATGGAAGTGTTTTCTCTCTCACATGTGACTAATTAATTTGATTGTCTATTTCCAAATTTAATATAACACAGTAGACGATAATGCCCATGGAGTGTTATAAAACAAGTACAAAAATATAACACGTTTAAGAAAAACACTACAGTTAACCACAACCATTGGATCATCAGATCCAATGCACCAGATCTCTTCCTACACTTCCTAGATACAAATTACTTTTTAGTATAACCTCACCCTATATATATATATATATATATAAAGGGTAAGGTTAACATAAAAAACAATAGTTTTGTGAGAAGAATAAGAATAGATCTAGACCCTTAGATCTAGTATCTAGTGGTTGATATTAGTAGTTTTTAAAAACCATATAGTTTCCTATTTACATGGGATAGTGTCCTATTTAGGTGGTATGGTTTAGTTTAAAAGCTTCTCACACTTCTCACAAAACAATTGTTTTTTATTTGAACGATTTTATATATATATATATATATATATATATATATATATATAGGGGAGGGTTATACTAAAAAGAAGTAGTTTTGTAGGAAGACTATGAATAAATCATAGCCATTAGATCATGTTAATTAATGGTTGAGATTTAAAATTATCAAAAACCGACATAGTTTCCTATAATTACTCTTTCACCACTATAACCGACATAGTTTCTTAGAATTGTTCTTTTACCAAATATTGTAATGCCACTTGTCAAAAATTTATTGGTTCTTAACATTCTTAGGAAACTCTTTCTTTTTATTTGAACCCTTATATATATATATATATACTAGTTTTTATCCCCCGTATTACGGGGTTGTTTTATATTATTTGTTCTAATATTTATTTATTTTTTGTCTTTATATTTTTTTATTTTATGAAAGTTAATAATAAATATACTTATGGTTTGATGATAAATTGTTTGACAAATAAATGAGAGGTTATAACTCGGTTTAAAAACTATATGGTTTTGATGAGACCCAAGACACGTTTATTTCTTTTACTATAATATTGGTTTTTTAGTTATAAATAATATTTATGAAAGTTAATAATATACTTATGGTTTGATGAGACCTAAGACCTGTTTATTTTTTTTACTATCTAATTTGTTATTAATTTAAATAATATATATATATATATATATATATATATATATCTTTTTTAAAATAAATAAGATATTAATTTTTAGTATATCTTATTTTATAGGATTTTTACATCAATAATTTAGTGAGAATAATTTTTTATTTATGGAGATGTTATAACCCGTTTAAAGAATATCTAGGTTTGGTAAGACTCATACCCATTAATTCGGGTCAAATGCATGAGAAGCGTCCATTTAAAAATCAAGCAAATCTGGTGACTCCAAAAAAAGGGAGAGCGATCACATCGCGACACGTAGGATTTTATGTTTTCGTTTATATATATTATATATATATATATAAGATGAGTATCATTTAAGAACTAATAAATTTTGTGAGAACTTTAAGAACCTAATGTCAACCATTTGTTGATTTAATCATTAGCTTAAGAAGCGTAATGGCACTTTTGTAAATACTTAAAGATTATGGAGATTAAATAAAATACAAGGGCATTATTGAGGTTTGTAACCGTACTTCTCTGCACTCATCTCCTAAAATTGTGGGCGCATCTATATTTCTCTCAATTAACATTTTGAAGATGAAGTTTTAATTTTCAATACTTAATTTTGTAAATTCATCTTTATTGATAGGACCAACATTATTATTTTGACTCAATGGTAGAACATTTAAATTTTTATATAATTACATATATGTAAATAGTTTATTTGCACGTTATGTTGAACATTTACATATATATAAATAATTAACTGACGTACATGTAAAAAACATGTTACACATACGTAAAAAAAAATTAGATACTATAAATTATATAAATTTAGATAAAAAAACAATTAACAAATTACATATATGTATATTAAACAAATATATATAATTGAAAGTTTACATATATGCAATTTACTAATGTTAAAATAATTTATTTTTTTAATATGTATTTTGATTAACTTCAAATGAAAATTTACGAAATGTAAGAAAATAGTATTTGATTTAAAAGATACACATGTGAATTTAGGTAAAAAAAATCAACGGTCCATATTAAATGGTTTTGCTCATCGTTTCGGTCAAATGAAAATAAGGTAACTAAATGAGAGAATTAAGGGAATTCAAATAATTGAGAACTACCAATATTAAACTGGCTGTCTACGTGACAAAAATACCTTTTCTTATTATAAAGAAAAAAATAAAAGAAATTAAATGATTGATTGCAATGGGTTCTCAAAGTTCTTAAAAAATATGTATTTCTTACAGGAAACCTTATATATATATAATATATATATAAATGAAGACATAAAAATCCTAAGTGTCGTGATGTGGTCACTCCCCCTTTTTTTAGAGTCACAAGATTTGTTTGATTTTTAAATGGAGGTTTCTCATGCATTTGACCCGAATTCATGGGTATGAGTCTCACCAAACCCAGATATTCCTTAAACGGGTGATAACATCTCATTAAATTAAAAATTATTCTCACCAAATTATTGATGTAAAAATCTTATAAAATAGGATATAATAAAAAATTAATATCTTATTTATTTTTAAAAAAAATATATATATTATTTAAATTAAAAAACAATCTGATAGTAAAAAAAATAAATAGGTATTGGGTCTCATTAAACCATAAGTATGTTATTAACTTTCATAAATATTATTTATAATTAAAAACTCATTTTATAGTAAAAAAAATAAACGGTTGTTGGGTCTCATCAAAACCATATAGCTTTTAAACCGGGTTATAACATCTCATTTTTTTGTGAAACAATTTATCATGAAAGCATAAGTATATTATTAACTTTTATATAATAAAAAAATATAAATTTAAAAGATAAATAAGTATTTAAACAAACAATATAAAACAACCTTCGTAATATGGGGGATAAAAACTAGTATATATATATATATATATATATATTTATATTTATATTTATATTTGTATATGGCAACCAAAAAAAGCTTTTGAGTGAAATTGGCAGAGTATGTACATACTTCTTATGTATGTGGCTGCAAATGAGAAAAAAAAAGGTAAGCCAGTAGAGGTCCTAAGTTTAATTGTAAAAAACAAAAAAAGAAAAAAAAAATGAATTGTGTATAAAATGGCTTAACATGATAAAGCACAACCTATGTGAATCAGCCAACTAAAAGTTTATTTATTTCATCAAGCTCTCCTAATTCTCATGGAAGCCGTTGCATCTTTTGTAACAACAAAAACAGAATTACGATATATATATACATACCACTGTACCAGATAACGCAAAGTATGGCCCCAAAAAAACTGTCAAAAATCAATTCTTTGAAACCGGGATGGTCACGAACACAAATAGAATCCCTTAATCTTTCTTGAACTGGAACAAACAAAAAATAATCACCAAAACTCCAACGATTATCTTCATTTAAACCTTTAAAAAATTGTTATATCAAAATTAGGGTCATTTTTCAAGTTCAACGAAACAGTAAACCAAAATTAGAGTTACTGTTTTAGTTTAAAAACTGAAGATGATTCCGTATTGAAAGCAATGATACCTTTAAACTTGAAGACGATGACCGATTTTATTGATAAACCAATATTATGGTTAAGTTTAAATTAAAGAAGAAAAATCTAAAATCAAAATAAGGGTTACTCTTATAGCTTAACAATTGAAGACAATTACAGATGTGAATGATACCTTTAACCTTCATGAAAATGAACGATTGTGTTGATTGACGAAAATTAGGGTTAGTATATGCTCTAACAAATGATTTATTAACACACTTGTATTCACACAATCATTCCAAATATATCGTTTTTCTTCATTTCTTAATCAAATTACTTGAAATTGATCATCTTATCCTAGCATAATAGCTTCTCAATACCATCTTTCCAAAACAAAATCCTAAAAAATATAAACAGTAGAAATTTGGTTTCCACTACAACATAAAACTCAATATAGAACTTTTGCATAGTATTAGTAATTTTGATTTATCTCAAATTCTTTATTAGATACAAATAGTATTTTTTTTGTTATTTATTCCATTCAATATATGCTTTATTGATTTTATGTGATGTGGTCCAATTTTTTTTAAAATATCGCCAATTCAATCAAGAAATCTATCAAACCTTTAGGGCTATTAAAATTGGAACGAAAATGATTACAATGAAACAAATCCGAATGATTTGAGTATGCATATAGAATTCCATTAACAACCAAAGAAGCTGAAATTAACAATAAAGAAAGACGTAATTTTATTCAGAATCAATAAAAGAAGTTATTTACAAATGAAATTGGCAAACAAATTATAGAAAAACAGCCTATTTATCTCCAAATGTTAGTTACAACTCATACAAAGGTAAATACAACAAACGAACCAAACTTTAAATCCACATAAAAAACATAACATACTTTATACATTCATGTAGCTTAATTTTAATACCATCGTATTAATTTCTTTTTCATTTTTTTTACTTTGATAATTCGATAAAAACATCCAAACGATTTTAATACCTAAACACATCATACATGAAAATATATATTCACAATAATTAAAAAAAACTAAAAATAACCCACGTAACACGTGGGATAAAAGCTAGTTATATATTAAAGTCATACTACACAAAATAATTAATTGATATAAATAATATTTGATGAACCTTCACTAAAGGAAATAACTCATTAAACACAAGGAAACAATTGACGAGGGAATGATTTGGTCAATAGACCATGCTGATGGTGTACGACTTTCACGGAATTTACAAAACTAGGAAAACGTTATAATTGTATTAAGTGGTCATGTATTTCAAAAATTCCAATGCTTTAAATAATAATTCGGATCCTCAAAATTTTAAACGGGTCAAATTTCGGTTTGAAAATTTACGAATGTCACAGTATATGTATGTTGCCAATGTTTCAAACTAAAATTCACTCTCATGTGTTTGACCAAATCCAAGTTAATGACATTGGTTAAACCAGAATAACTTAAATAAGACCAATTTTTAAAGAATATTGTTCCTACAAGTCCAAATTAATGGCCTTGTATAAACAATCAACGTTTCAGCCTTTTGAAATGAACTTTGAAAGATAAGCTAAGTTTTTCATTCCCGGTAGATCTTTCCAACAGATAGTATCCCATTAATCAAAAGTCGAAAATAACTCAGAAATGTAAAATCTTTTAGGTTTTAAAGAAAAACAGTAAATGAAATATATAGCAGTAAATTTCAAGTAACTATATACAAACGTAAGAACACATAATTTTTGTGAGTTTGAGCAAGGTATCATATTAACCAAGTAGCCCTTCCATCACAGTTTTATACTTCAACTTTATTATGACTGGTGTTAAGTCAGTCATTCGTATTGTTGTCTGCCTAAACCTTACAACAATTTTTTTCTGAAATTTTGGTGATACGATTAAAGGGTTCAATTAAGCACAAAATATCAGGAAACTATCAGTCTCTATCTTGATTTAGGCTTAATTTTATTTTTACCATAGAACTAGCATATCAAAATAGATTTCAACTTTTAATTATTTTACTTAGCTTTTACTAGAAAATAATCCCCACTAGAAGACATACCCCCGTTATCAAGCAACACCCCAAGTTTCCTTTCCCATGGATGAGTATGCACAATTTCATCTGTTTGGCTTGCAAACAATGTGTCCCTTGTGGTACGTTTATTAATGGTAATAAGACGCAAGCAAGGGGACAACATATGACTAACAACGTGGTTTGATCAAGTCAGTAGTGAATTTGTACAGAATACAGTAGTGATCAAGTTTAATGACTTATTTTGGGTATTTTAATATTCACCGAAATAAATACCGAGATGATAAACCGTATAAAGACCCAATGGAGTCCGGAAAACCAAAGCAACCCATCAATATAGGATTTAAGGTCATAAGACCATACATCATTGAAGTGTTAACCATTAAATTGAAGCTTAAAACATTTTATTTTCTAGTTTTGGTGATCATACTGAGAAATAAGGCTTGAGTATGACAGACTATTATATTTTTGCCATCATTGTCAAGAATTTTTTCTAGAGAACTAACACCCCTTTCAATTTGGCTATTTATGTTTATATCACATACTCTTCATTGGCCTACCAATGCACTAATACAATTAAGCACACAACCTTTTCACTTATTTTTTTAATGGATATGAGACTAAATGATCAATATACTATCATCTTCCCTTTTTGCTACAAAAACTCATTTTGAGGAACATTTTTCACTGTTTTTGACATTTTAACATATTTAAATGTTTTTGACCCTTTCAAAATTTATATTGTTTTTGATTTTTCTTGAAATCCCCCCTTAAATTAAAAACCCATTTGAAATAAAACAAAATATTTACACAAACAAAATTTGACTCTGATGAAGGTTTACTCAAGGTCCGAATTCTTAATCTCGAGATCACCCTCTTTTCTGCCATCCAAATTCTTAATACCATTAAGCTTAAACAAATATAAAAACCTATTTTTATCAAAATCTTTAGTAAAAAGATCGGCTTTTGTTCATCGATGTGAATTTTATCTACTATAATCAACTTCTTCTCGTAATAATCACGGAAGAAATGATTCCGTATTTCGATAAGATTAGTTTTAGAGTGATTTACCGGATTTTTAGTTATGGAAATAGTTGTAGTGTTATTTACAAAAATAGGAGTGATCAGAAAATACAAATCGTAATCGCACATCTGCTGTTGAATCCAAAGAACCTAAGAACAACAACTGGAGGCAGCTACGTATTCAGCTTCACATGTAGACAGAGACACCGTGTTTTGCTTCATTCATTGCGTTGTGACCAACCTATTGCCAAAGAATTGACATCCACCTTTGTAGATTTGGCATTTAGCTTAGAGCTTCCATAATCAGGATCAGAAAATGCTCTACGCACACACTCATCATCCTTAGGATACCACATACCGATTCTAGGACATGCTTTTAGATACCGAAGTATCATATTTATAATCATTAGGTGCGAGACTTTCAGATTGGATTGATATCAGGCACACAAAAACGTAGGATACATGAAGTCTGGCCTTGAAGCAATCAAATACATGAGAGAACCAATCATGGATGGATATAACATTTAATCAACCTTCTCCCCGGTGGGATTAGGTCTAATCCCATGATTCAATGGTAGAGGAGTGCTAATTGCCATTGAATCAACTATGTTGAACTTCGCTAGGATGTCGTTGACATACTTCGTTTGGTGAATAAAGATACTGTCAAGTAACTGATCCACTTGAAGCCCTAGGAAAAATTTCATCTCTCCCATTGCACTCATTTTGAACTTTGATATCATCACATCTTAAAACTCCTTGCACAATTCATTATTAGTAGACCCAAAAATGATATCATACACCTAAACTTGAACGTTAAAATAAATGCCCAGCTATTTCCTTGGTAAATAGTGTACAATCGAGATTTCCTTGAAAAAAGCTAATATCCAACAAGTGTTGAGATAATGTGTCGTACCAAGCTCTCGGGGCTTGATGTAAACCGTATAAATCTTTATCGAGTAAGTACACCTTGTCTTTGTGGATCGGATCGACAAACCCCGGTGGTTGTCCCATATAGACTTTTTCACCAAGTTTCCCGTTGATGAAAGCAGACTTCACATCTAGTTGATATACTTTAAAACATTTCCATGAAGCGAATGCTAGAAAAATCCGGATAGCTTTTAGTCTATCCATGGGAGCGTAGACTTAACTGTAATCAATTACCTAGCGTTGAGTAAAACTAAGAACGACCAACCGAGCTTTGTTTCTGACAATAATCCCATTCTCATCACGCTTACATTTGAACACCATTTGGTGTTAATTTTCTTATTATCTTTCGGTAAGTCAACAAGCTTCCAAACACCCAATTTCTCGAATTGTTGCAATTCTTCATGCATTTCATTTACCCAAATTTCTTCGGTTAATGCCTCTTTGTAGGTCATCGACTCAATTTGAGAAATAACACATTTGAACGAGAACCTATTTTGGAATGGGGAAACCTTTGTATAGAAACACTTGAGGCTTTGATCAATCTGACATATTTTTTGTACTCCAGTGTTTAACTCTCCAATTATATTTTCTTCTGGATGATATGACACGGTACGAGGCATGACATTAGTAGAAACACTCACATCTTGTTGAAGATTTAAAACATTCTCTTCAACATCTATTTTAGCCAAACTAGGAGTAGCAATAGATTCTATGATATCTTCAACTGTCTCACCATCATCGTCATAAACAGTTTCAGAATTAGACACATGTTCATAAAGAACTATTTCTTCTTGAGGCGTATCATTTTGAGGTTCAATAGGTTCAACATATAGCTTTTGTTGGTATAACAATGAAACAGTTCTTCTGACATGCCGTCCTCTAGTAATTTGAAACATTTCCAAAGATTTTCATAATCAAACATCCATGCATCACTTAGTTTTTGTGTTGTAGTAATGTCTCGTTGACAATCCACATGTTGTACTTGCACAATCCGGCCCAAGCTAGGTAAAAACACACGTCTCAAAGGACTAGCATAGCCCACAAGGAACCCATCCAAAACTTTAGATCCAAATTTGCCATCGAGATCAAGAACAGTACACGTAGACCAAAACAGGGATTTGGCATTAGTCTATTCAGCAGCTCAAAACAAGTCTTCCCATGTCTCTATACTGTTAGAACGTGGTTCAAAGTATAACATGAAAATGCCATAGCTTCGATCCAAAAACTAACATGTAGTTTTGAATAAACTAACATGGCTCGTGCAGTTTCAATCAAGGTCCGATTCCTTAGTTCAGCGAACCATTTTGTTGTGGAGTGTAAGGTACACTAAACTCATGAAGAATTTCTTGGGCATTACAATATTCTAGCAATCGGTTGTTCTCGAATTCGGTCCTGTTGTCACTTCGGATTCTTTGGATTGTCAAATTGTACAATTTCTCCAATTTCTTGAATAGAATCATCAAACTATCAAATGTCTCATCTTTATGATCTAAGAACATTACCCATGAGAATATGGAGTAGTCATCAGTGACAACTAGACAACATAGTTCGCCTGTGACACTTTTAACATTCACAGGACCAAAAAGATCCATGTGCAAATGCTCATATGGTAAGTTAATAGGATTGATAATCTTTATTGGATGTGAATTTTTATTTTGCTTGCTGAAAAGACATCGAATCTATTAGGATCGACATGAATTCTATTTGCTCTTTAGCATATAGTGTGGAATTCAATACGAGATTAAATACACAAGGAATTCTTTAAAATTTAAGCTCGTTTATATCATTAATCATCAAAACATACAAAGGATATGACAGTGATATAAGTCTGGGTTCATACAGCTTCAAAAACTAGATAATGAACGGATAAGAACACTATATATAGTGTGTGATAATTATACGCCCGTATATGTACTTATCCTTTCATTTTAAATTTAAATCCTATTTCCCATATCAAATACATACAAAATACAATACAATGCCCTAACACTAGACATTATTTACTAACAAACCCCCTGGATATTGCAAGGTCTTAATGTCTTCAGTCTGTCATCCCATACACTCTTGCCCTATACTATTTTCGATATTCTTCAATCGAGCGTTCAGTTGAACCTCCTTGAGGCGTAGGCCTTGAAACCCCAACATGCATATAATTAAACCTATTCCAAGACGCTCTTATCAATCTGTCTTGACGTTCTGCTTCGAGCTCTACCTCTTCCTTATCTTCCTCCTTTCCAACACTAATCCATTTTGTCTCCCAGACTCTACCAAAATGAATTATGTCACAAAACACACATTAACAACCCTCTTGTACTGCTGAGCCTATTCGTCACCCTTATCAAAATAAACTTGCACCTTGTGGGATTGTAGGACCTAAATATCTTTCTTCGAACAGTTAATCAACGACATCAGATTAAGCAACGGAATCACATCATAATTCTTCTTTCCACTATCCAAATTGATTACTGCTTCACCAGTTGATTCATCATAATACAAACACAAAACGTACTTATGAAAATTCTGCTCCATTGGATATTATTGTTAGTGCACGGTTTTGGTGTTCATAGCGATCGAATAATTTATAGATAGTCTAGGTTGTTTATTTAATGTAAAATGGCCCATTCGCTATGGATTGTATAGTGAATGAGGTCCATTCGTTAGTTAACTAGACTAGTTCATTAAGGTATAAGCCTATTCGTTATGGAAGCATAACGAATGAGGGCTAGTTCGTTAAGTTATTACCATTCGTTATGGAATCATAACGAATGGAGTCAAATTCGTTACTAAAATATAATGAATTAGACTAACTTAACGAAAGAGAGCATGTGGCCTATATATATATGCTAGTCATGCTCATAATTAAGGTGTACATGCATAGTGAGAGATCTAGATCTAAGTTATTCTCTCCATAACTTATTATTTACACCATAATGTATTTATCTCTAACATATCAATAAAGTATCATATTTATTATTTAACGATTTCGTGTTTATCGTATAATTGATGTATCGAAGCGGCTAGATCCTTGGTATGTCTTCTCAATTGGTATCAGAGCAGACGACTGCTCTCGGTGCATCGATTAAGGTATGAATTTGAGTTAATTCGTGTTCTTCAGGTTTTGGTATCGTTTTGGTCAGATTTGGGGTTAATTTATGGATGATTGACGGATTTGAGGATGAATTCGTGTTTATTGATGGAAAACGAAGCTTTCTGTGAAATTTGGTGTTAAGTTATGGTGTATTGATGAATCCACCATGGAAGAGTACCTTACAGTTTGATTTATTTTGTGGTGAATAAGTAATTGTTAAGTTAATTGGATAAAGATTCATGTTTAGAGTGAAAATCCGAGCGTTCCGGTAGATTTTCATGGTTAATTATGGTTTTTTGATGAATCTGCCATGGATGAAGCTTGGATTTGTAGATTCCGGCCAGATCTATGATTTTCCGACGAAGTAACTGAATTTTCCGGCCAAATGCGCTTTTCCGGCGAACATTTCAGATCTAACAACCTGATTCGTTATAACTGTAGCTAATTCGTTAAGAGAGTTTAACGAATCTACTATAGCTAATTCGTTACAGGCATTTAACGAATTAAGTTAATTCGTTAAGGTAAAAGTAACGAATTAAGGTAATTTGTCAAGTTAATTCGTTAAGGTAATTCGTTCAGTTAATGGTAACGAATTAAGGTAATTCGTTAAGTTAATGATATGGTGAATGGAGAATAATTCGTTATGTGTATGACGAAGTGGAAATCTTAACGAATGGGAGGCCATTCGTGTAACTGTTATAACGAATTAAGATGGTAAGTTATAACAAATTGAGTAGATTCGTTTAGTGTGTAACGAATGAGTGATTGGTTGATGAATGGTGGATATTTTTAATGAATTGGAGTTGTTATATTTATAACAAATGGAGAGATGATTCGTTAAAAAAAGGAGTTATTTGGCGGAAAAATTTTTCTTGCGCGAATTTTTTCCCGAATACTCCCCATAAGTGAGACTTCATTCTTGAAAATTTTGGCGATAATATTTATTTTTCGAAAATTTTCGGTGAATTTTTGGTGGGAAAATCGGGAAAAATTTTCTTAATCGAAATTATTCTTGGATGTTCCTAATGTATTGGGTACTCTTCTCTCAAATTTTGGTAATATATTTTCCGGCCGACTTTTTACGTGTATCAATTGGCTGAGGGGGAGCCCCCGAGTAATTTAAGGAGGAGTTTGTTTTTGAACTTTGAAGATTATTCAAGACCTTGCTGAATTTGTCAAGAAAAGGGGGAGATTAAACTTTCATTTGAGTTTATGTAGCATGTATCTTCCTAAGTTTGCAAGGTTTCTTGGAAAATTACTGCAATTCGGGTGGTAATTCATGACTGCAAAGCTACATTTGACTGAGTTTAAAACTGCAATTGTTTTTCGATTGGTAATTGGTTTGTTCGAGATAAAAACCTTACTATGTGGGATAAGAGTGTCTGTTCGTTTACTTCTTTCTGAGGGACTTTGATCCTGCCTATGTTGTCTACGAGTAAATGGCGAATTACTTCTGTTGAAGGTGACGATTCTCGAACGGGTTGATCTTATTGAGGAATATATGAGTCTTGTCATTAGATTGAAGAATTTGATCGTTCTGGATTGATTAATAGAGGTTGGAACTCTGTATCATATGTCCAAACATTAGTGCATCTTTGCGAATGGGATGTGGAAGAGCTTCAAAGAGTTATTTGGGATACACGTTATCAAGAGAGGGAAAACCGAAGTGAAAGATGTTGAATGATCGGATTTTTCATGAAGATGTGCGACGAGGTTAAACGTAAAGATATGTTTTCTTTACCGGTGCTGACGGATAGCTGATGACTTGTTGATGATTGTTGAAAGATTGAACCATATCATACGCCAATGGATGATCGGGATGATCTCCAAGAGTTACTCACTTTGAGGGGGTGATCTGATATGAGAGGCTACAGGTTGTTGGTTTGATGAAAAGATTTAAATATTGTCTGTTTGCACAAGCCTGGAAATCATCAATCAAGGGGGTGTCTGTTAGTGCACGGTTTTGTGACCGTTGATTTGCAGCTAAAGTATTCGATAGCTATGGAAAAGGGGTGTCTGTTAGTGCACAGTTTTGGTGTCCGTAGCGATCGAATAATTTACAGATAGTCTAGGTTGTTTATTTAATGTAAAATGGCCCATTCGATATGGATTGTATATCGAATGAGGTCCATTCGTTAGTTAACTAGACTTGTTCGTTAAGGTATAAGTCCATTCGTTATGGGAAACATAACAAATGAGGGCTAGTTCGTTAAGTTATTACCATTCGTTATGGAATCATAACGAATGGAGTCTAATTCGTTACTAAAATATAACGAATTAGACTAACTTAACGAAAGAGAGCATATGGCCTGTATATATGCTAGTCATGCTCATAATTAAGGTGTACATACATAGAGAGAGATCTAGATCTAAGTTATTCTCTCCATAACTTATTATTTACACCATAATGTATTTATCTCTAACATATCAATAAAGTATCATATTTATTATTTAACGATTTCGTGTTTATCGTATAATTGATGTATCGACGTGACTAGATCCTTGGTAGGTCTTCTAAATAATTATATCTCCTTCAAGGTATAAGGCCTTGTATACCTCAAAGTCTTGACAAAATTCCCAGTCTCTTGATCTATCTTGACACGAGAAATATGAAGCTTCGGCCTTTGTGTAGTCCAATTCTTAAATTCACCCTTTGATTGGCGCACAATAAAGTCTCATATCTCCTGTATATAACCTTTAGTAGGAGCATACAACAACTTTTTCTGACAAATATCAAACACGTCATACCACGACAACGATTCCAGCTCCATCACGCTTTCAAAGTATTGCATCCCAAACTGTCTTTTAACTGCAATCTTTCAAATCTTCTTTAGATACGCAATACTAATTCACTTTCCCAATGTCATATCTTTCTTCATATTTTTATAGTATTTGACTGGTCTAAGACATTGTCTCTCAGGTTCAACATGATGATCTTAAAGCCAGTCATTCTTCCTTTTGCTAGTTACCTCATCTTCCACCGGTTTACCAAATTCATCAAATTCTTGACTAATCATCTCTATCTCCTCATCAAAATCTTCACTAAAGTCACCACATTCCCGATTATCATGTGTGTTAGTGCAAAATGTCTATCGCTAGGTCTTGTATTAGTTAAACGAGCTGAACTTTTAGTATGATTGTTAAGGGTCGTATAATTTGGATAACCAACGTATAAGACTTATACGGAACGTATAAGTCTTATACGCTGACCAACTTATACGGACCATAGGGTAGTTGTATAAATAGCTATAACTTGTCATATTTTGTATTGATCTTTGGCATAATTGCTAATCACTTGTACTGAAATTTTTATATGAGTATAGTGATTATTAAAGTGAGTTACCATGTGTTTAGTTACTTTTCTACGTGTTTCTGTCATTTACCATTGAATAGTAAACGCAACGTTTTCGATCCGTTTCATCACGTATCTACACGTATATGATGACGTATTATGATATGGATCCCGGTCTTTCAAGTGGTATCAGAGCTTATGGCTCATGTTTACTACTGAATTGAACACATCAACTCGTATCGATTTGAAGATTTGCAAAGTCAAAGTTTTTCAACGATACTTATTTTTCAATTAAACACTCTATTATGGTTCAAATTCAAGTTCATCTCAGAGATATGTTCATTAATACCTATTGATAATTTCTGCTAGAGTTAATCATCAAAATCAATAGGTTTCATCATGATTCAGGTCATGTTCATGTTCACATTTTGTTGCAGCGTATAAGTGTTATGATTCACGTATAAGTATTTTCACCGTAAAAGTATCACCATTGGATAAGTGTAATCAGTGCTGAATAAGCCGTTTCTCTGTATAAGTGGGATATACGTTTAAAATTGCTCTCCGTATAAGTGTTACACGCTGTATAAGTTTCTATATAATGTATTAGAGACTTACACGCTTTAATACTTATACGCTCGTAAAACATATACGCTGAGGTTGTTGTATTTCTTGATTTTCGTGCAACGATCGAATAAATGAATGCTTTCATGTCACAACCATCGGCAATACTTCAGAACATCAATCTAGAGAATTATATGGGCACGTCTAATAAGCCACCTAAGCTTTTGAGAATGGAGGATACTCCGAGTTGGGCTGATAAGTTTGAGACCTATGTGCAAGCTGTTAATTACGATGCATGGGAAGCTGTTGAAGGGGAGTATATCATTCCTCGTAATGAGAATGGTACTATTTATCGTTTATCTCAAATTCCTAAGGGTGAAAGACCAAGATTTCTTCGAGAAAAGAAAATGATGCATATTTTTCAACAAGCTATTAAGTCTGATATTTTTCAACTGTTACAACACTATGGTTCGTGTCACTCGATCTGGCAAGCTTTACTTAACATGGACAAAGGGAATCCAGATATGAGGAAGTCTATAATGGCCTTGTAGATAAAGTAATTTGATATTTTCAAAATGGTCAAAGGAGAATCAATGGCACAATTAACCGAGAGATATTGCCATCTAGTTAATGAAATTAACAAATTAGGCATCGAGAAGCAAGAGTATGAGTATATCGATAAACTGGCTGATTCTCTATCTAATGAATGGGAGACATTCATTATGATTCAACAGTCAAACCCAATTGCATATGCTAGATTGAATCTAGCTCGTTTCACTGAAAAATTAGAAGCCCAAGAGCTCGAAGTCCGCGAGAATCGGAAAATGAAGAGTACTGCGGTAACTCAAGACATCGGGTTATACTTTTATAATTCATCACAATCTGTTGTAGATCCTAGCCCAATGATCCAAACTGCTTTTGTCACAAATTGTAGTTTTGGTGGTAGTTCTCAATCAAGTCAACCACCCAACATACCACACTACACAAGCACTTACACTGAAACCAATCTTTGTCGGATCAATCCTAAAAACCCATGAGTCCATCTGTGACATTCGTGACAAAATGAGGTATACCTTATTTACTAAGTAGCGAGTAAACAATAAATAGTTAATTTGTAGCGATTAAACGAGTAACCGACCGATTCTGATTATGACCCGTATGTATACCGAGGGGTCATATATGAGTCATATATATATATATATATATATATATATTGGCTAACATGTTGATATTAAGACCCCAATACGTATAAACGCAATCGTTAGCATCAAAACGAGCATTGTATCATCCGTCAAGCCGAAAAAGATTTATAAAACACTTATATGACAAGTTTAAGCGATCCATGAAAATATTTTGGATTTTTACAATGAGTCAGTACGTTTTTCTTATTTTCAAAAAATGAGCTGAACAACACTCGTTTTCGCGTTGTTTTTCGCACTCGGACTAGTTTCCTTGCAAAAAATCGAACCCGAACAAAATTTTGGACCGGGATTTAAACGTTTGATGCAAATCGAGGCACCAATAGGCCAAATATAGGCCCAATGGCCCCCCTATATGGTCCGGCCGCAAGTTGTGGTGGGACCCCCCTTTGAACAAACTTGTTGAATAAGCCTCCATCCTTAGATATTTTCACCCAAATTTCAAACCGACTTAATTCCCAACTGAGTTCTTCACCTTTTCAGCCAAAACCCTAGAGGTAACATCCATTTTTCATGAATTTTACACTTGATTAACATGATTTAAACATTGAAATTTAGGTCTTGATTAGTAATAATCATGTTTAACCATCCAAAAACCCTAAAAATCACCTAAAATTATGTTTTTATATTAAACATTTTTACAAATCATAACCATATATAATTTTGACCAAAATACGGATTAGAACCTTGATATAACGTTTTTACGGTTTAAAAGTTCGGTTTGAAACCATAACCGAAACCCTGATTAACAAAGATTAATTATGAATGATTTATGCTTGATTTTGTGTTATATGATATGTAGATACACTGACTTTTTATGGATGATTTATGCTTGGTTTTGTGTTATATGATATGTAGATACACTGCCTTTGTGACCAAAGACTCGGAGAGTCGATAAAACAACCAAAAACTCTCGAAAATCGACAAGGTAATTACCGGTTTACTCGTTAGGGTCTGTTTAGTATTAAGTTATGACATGTTAGTTGTTACTTTGTTAAACTTTTGAGGGACATTAGGGATCATATAAGTGAGTCCCTGCTCAGATTTGGTAATTTTTCGATAAACGGAGAATATTTGGTGAATTTATTACCGTTTATTTGTGAATAATAGTAAAACTTCTTGAAAAATTATGAAATTTGGTTTGGAACTCCGATATGTGATGGTAATATCATTGGTTCGTTTTGGGATCATTTGGAGATGTTTAAGTACAGTTAATGCAATTGCATTTTTATCGGGTTTTAACAGCCGAAAAATGCACAAAAGGGTATTTTTTTTTCTAAAGAATTAGGTTCTAGAAATTTTACAGGGGTTATGTTATGGTATTATGACCACATAGAAAATATATCGGATTTTTCGGGGATCGTTTGGTGTAAACGGGTTATTTATCGGTTAATTATAACACCAAAAATGAATTTTTATAAATAAATAGTTAAGTATAAAAATTCTAAAAATATTTTTTTGAAACTCAACAGATATTAATTAATTTTAAATTTTTTTAGAATTTAAATATAACTACATAAATAGTTATGTTTATTTAAATATTTAAATTATATATGTTTTAGCAAAACCGACAGTTTTATGTTTAACGAATTGACTGGTATGTCAAAATCTCAAAAGTGGTCAAATATCATAGTTTTTGATGAATTCGATAAAAAAAAACTTATTACGAGATTTCAGTTAATTCATGTGGATTGTACGCGTTTTGTATATTCAAAGTCATATGAAAACAAAAACGACCCTGCGATCGATCCAGTAATCTGTTTATCAAAAAAATATGTTTACTTAAGTTTGTGTGATCTTACCTATTTCCAAAACGTATATAGACATTACATAACGTACAACGTCGCAATCTAAGACTACTGGCATGTTCTGGGCATAACAACTATACCCAGACTAGTTATACAGTCCGATTTAATTTAAAGACTATACTAGTGTTAACCGTACTATACCGATTATAGGATACGACCTAGAGTCGAGACATTATACATACTACACGTGTAGCTGATCAATACTACACTAAGGTGAATTTCATGACCCTATTTCTACGCTGTTTTACGAACTTTTGGGGTGGAAAGCATGTTTACATGTACTTATATACTTGAAAACGTGTGATGATGTGAAATATCTAAGTACTAACACTTGAAAGTCCCCACAAACACAAGTGATTAACTTCGTTCCAATGACGTGTGGATAGTACTATCGGTTTGACAAACCCAACTGACAGGGCCAGAGGGGTATGCCGGAACATGTTAACCTAGTTGCGCATTGTCATTTAATTTATTACATTCTGCTATGTGATGTTAGACATAGTACATACTTGGGGAAAAGTGGCTGTTAAATGCCAACGGGAGTGCGTGGGCAGGGGTGGCCATGTGTTTTAGCTCGTTTCAGTTTCACTTGTGGCATAGTATTAAAACATCATATACATACATACATACATACATACATACATACATACATACATACATACATACTATGAACTTTGCAAACATGTATACTGGCTTTTGTTCATACTCGTGAAACTTGAAACTCACCAACTAGACGTAGTTGAACCGTGTTAACATGCTTTTCAGGTGAGCCAAAGCTGGAATGATTGCTTACGTGATTGGTGTTAAGAATGAAGTTGAATTGCTGTAAGTAGATGCATGTATGTAGTAAAGAATAAGAAGCCCCGAGAACTAGTTATATGTTTTCGCCTAGTTTTTAAACTTAGTACCCACCAATGTAATATGATGCAAATTAGTTGTAATTTTTATTTATAACAATGTGTTTGATACCAGAGGTGTCTGTTACATTCTTGTATCACGCTTTCGCAATTACCTAGTCGGGGTGTGACAGAAGTTGGTATCAAAGCCCTTGGTTATAAAGAATTAGGATTTCCCTTTGGATACCCTAATATAACCTTGGTGATAATATATACTGATGATTCTCAGGATGAACTTGAATGGACAAGTGGGTTATTATGGTCCGGAACATAATAACGGACTTGTTTGTACGAGGGAATTCGAGAAGAAATCGCTAAATAATCTAATAGATAAAAATAGCAACATATGTGTATAAAACAATTATCTATGCTAATGTGTATGAATATTTGTATGTATTTTATTATGATTAATATTTTTCTCATTACTAACCCTTGTGCAGAGATATGTTGATGGCTACAGATCGTCTATCTGACGAAGTACCAGTACTGCATGATGACGAAGAGGACCCAGAAGAGGAACCCGAAGAGGGATCGAAGGGGGAAGAAATAGGTGAGAGCTTGGGGGACGCCGTAGTGCCACTCGAGGTGCCAACCGACCAGCCTGTTATCGGGCTATAGATGTGATAGTTACCATCCTAGAGAAACAGCTAGATTAGAGGCTGGAGCTACTAGTGATTATCATTCATCGATTAGAGCACCCGGATGCCCTTCTCCACCTGTGCGTCATACACAAGTACCCGTACCCACTATTAGGAAACGTCTGACTGCCCGCATGAGCGTGTGCCCACCTGAGCACACCTCTCCCTCACCACGATCTACATACCTTATGGGAGAAACATCATGTGTCCAGGTCATTGAGATACCTGTTCCCACCTGGGGTCTACCCACACCGATACCGGAGCCACCTCCTTTATCCGATTCAGCGTGGTTGGGTTTCGTGACTGACTAGATATTAGGACAATCACACTAGATGAAAAATCTTAACCAGCACAGACACGACATGCAAGATTGCATGTGGTACATACAGAGAGACGTGAGGGACGTGAAGAGGTCAAATACTCAGAACCGTTGGTGTCAGGATCGGGCAATGACACTGTTGGGAGTTTGTATGGTGGTTATTACAACCCTAGTGGCTGTTGTTGTGTGCTTGTTATACCATGTACTCATGGATGGGTAAAACACTAGTAGTATAGTTGGTTGTATATAGTCTTTTGATATCCCATGCGGCATTTTGTAGCAGCATGTTGAGCTGACTTGGGAACTGTATACGGTTTACTATTATTACAAGCACTGACCCTTATAAGGTTAAGTCTATCTATCACTTAGTGACAAATTTTGATACGCATATACAAGCGCTGGCCTATATCAGGTTAAGCCTATGCGCTAAATTTTGAAATGCATATGTACAGTAATGATTATGGGTGATACAAACGTGTTCTTTGGCATAGTTGTGTGTTTGTGATTTGTAACATCATGATATTGTGCTTATTATAAGGGAAACGGTATTAATTATTATATATTTGGCTATTGTTATAGAACGGCCCCAAAGAAAGCTAACCCTATATCTGAGGCGGAAGTGTCCGCAATGATATCTCGCTCCGCAATGATATCTCGCTAACTACAAGCAGTGATACCGACTATTGTAGCACAAGTCAAAGCTAGCATACGTAGCAATACTACTGTTAATCAGACCCCGAGCACCACTACGGCCACTGATAATATACCTACGCCAGATACTAATGTAGCCTCGGGCGTTACTATCCCACTAAATACTGATAATGTTATAAACAGTAATAATACTCGCCCGACTGTTAATGTTGTTGGGAACCCTAAACCCGTTTTGAATACCAATAATGTCACGAATTCAACTCCCGTCCCGACTACCAACACAACTACAAACATTAATGCTCAACCAGATACTGGTAACAATCGTAACAATCAAGAACCCACCCGTTAGGAATATGTGTTTAAACAGTTCAAATCGTGTAACCCAATTGAATTCAAAGGTATTGAGGGACCTAATCCAAGAGGATTGGTCAAATGGATTGAAAAGACCGAGTCCGTAATTAACATTAGTGACTTTCTACCAGACCGTATAGTCAAATTCGCTACCTATGTTTCTGGATCATGCTTTGATGTGGTGGAACACAGTGGTTCAAATAAGGGGACAAGTGGCTATAAACCGTAAGTCATGGGCTAAACTCAATAACCTTTTGTTAGAACATTTTTGCCCAAAAAATGAAATTCAAAGGTTAGAACATGAGTTGTGGATCTTGTAAATGAAGGGTGCAGACCACGTGGGATATTAACCGTTTTAACGAATTGTCTCGCTTAGTACCATGGTTAGTTACACCAGAATCCAAACGTATTGAACTTTAAATTTGGGGATTAACCCCTGTCGTGAGGCATAGTTAACTCAGTAGCCCACCCGACATTGGAAAGTTTTGTATCTCAAGCTGGTGTAGTTACGTTTGACCTTACGAGGAGTGGAGTAATAAGGATGCCGGGAGAAACATCGAGTTTAAAATGATCTGATTATGGGACTAGGATGCAAGGGAACCCTCCAAATAAACGAGCCCGCCCGATTACCCGAAGCTATGCCATGACCAGTTCAAATGTGAAACTAGAAACATATAAAGGAACGTTACCTAAGTGTGGGAAATGTAATCTTCATCATGTGGGTGACTGCAAACCGGCAATATGTCACAAGTGTGGAAGGACTGGACATTATGCCCCCAACTGTAGAACCGCCACCAATATTGTATACTGACCACAACAAGCAAACCAACCACCTCGAACTCAACCAACCCGACCACAACTCAATCAACAAACCTCACCTACCATGAACCTCCATACATGCAACGAATGTGGTAGAACAGAACAATATCGGAGATGTTGCCCCAAGTTGAATCAGGGTTCAGTGAGAAGACAGAACCAAGCACAAGAATCAACTTCCAACACGCCTAGGGGACACGCTTTTGTAATAGGATCGGGTGAAGCGCAACATAATCTGAACGTGGTAACAGGTACATTCTTAGTTTCCGGTCACTATGCTTCAGTTTTGTTTGAGACGGGCGCAGATAGAAGTTTTGTATTTGTTAACTTTTTACCCTTAAATATGCCGGTTAGTGAGCTAACAAATCCCTACACTACATATCTCGCTAACGGTAAGTCTATAATTGTGAAACAAATCATCAGAAACTGTTCCCTTATCCTAAACGACCACCCGTTTCTTATTGATTTACTTCTGGTGGAATTAGGAAGTTTCGATGCTATAGTCGGTATGTACTGGCTATCTAAGTATAAAGCTGAAATCCTTTGTAAGGATAAGACAGTTAGAATTCCTTTTTCGAATGATGAGGAAATGATTGTTCAAGGTGACAAATCTGGTACCGTATTACCTCTCGTATCCCAACTTAAGGCACTAAAGTATTTGCGACAAGGTTGTACATTATACTTGGCGAGTGTAAAAATGAAGGACCCAGATGAAAAACGAATAGAAGACATCCCAGTGGTACACGAGTATTCAGATGTCTTTCCCAATGAATTGCCTGGTTTACCACCGACCCGCCAAGTCGAATTCCGTGTTGACCTAATACAAGGAGCAACTCCCATTGCTAAAGCACCTTACCACCTTGAACCTTCTGAAATGCAAGACATGTACAACCAATTTCAATAATTACTATAAAGGAGGGGCTTTATACAACTAGTCATACACCATGGGAATTAAATACGGATGTTTTCGGATGTGTATTGACTACCGGGAATTAAATAAAGTGACTATCAAGAATAGATACCCATTACCTCGAATTGATGACTTGTTTGACCAATATTAGGGTGCGAAATATTTTTTGAAAATCGATCTCAGATCTGGTTATCATCAAGTAAGAATTCAGGAAGAAGATATCCCAAAAACAGCCTTCCGAATTCGGTACGGTCACTATGAATTTTTGGTTATGCCGTTTGGATTGACCAATGTACCGGCAGTATTTATGGATCTTATGAACCTAGTTTGCAAACCTTATCTTGACAAATTCGTGATAGTATATATTGATGACATCTTGATATATTTGAAAAGTAAAGAAGAACACGATCAAAATCTGCGGGTAATTTAGGAATTATTGAGGCAAGAAAAGTTATATGCCAAGTTGTCCAAATGTGAATTATGGCTGCAAGAAGAATAACTTTTAGGACACATTGTGGATCAACAAGGAGTCCATGTAGACCCTGATAAAATTTATGCTATCAAGAATCGGCAAGTACCTAAATCACCAAAAGAAATTCGCCATTTTTTGGAAATAGCCGGGTATTACCGACGATCTATTGAAAATTTTTCAAGTATTGCCCAACCTTTAACCCTCCTAGCTCATAAAGATCGAGCGTATGACTCGGGAGAACAACATAAAATGGTCTTCCAAACATTAAAACAAAAGTTATGTGAAGCTCCAATATTAAGTCTTCCAGATGGAATTGATGACTTGGTAGTTTATTGTGACGCATCTCGTAAAGGTTTAGGATGTGTGCTGATGCAATGAAATAAAGTAATATCATATGCCTCCCGATAGTTAAAAGTAAATGAAAAGAACTATACAACTCATGATTTGGAAATGGGAGCAGTTATATTTGCATTAAAAATCTGGAGACACTACTTGTACGACACCAAATGTACCATTTATACAGATCACAAAAGCCTACATCACATATTTGATTAGAAAGATCTGAACATGAAGCAAAGAAGATGGGTAGAACTGTTAAATGACTATGATTGTTAAATTAAATACCATCTGGGTAAAGCCAATATAGTAGCTGATGCATTAAGTCGGAAGGAATGAATTAAACCACTAGGAGTACGGGCACTTGGAATGATTGTCCAAAATAGCCTTATCGAACAAATTTGTATTTCTCAAGACGAAGCCTTACAAGATGATCAATTAGAAAAGGAATAATTACACGGGAATGAAAAGAGCTTCGAGAAGAAAAATGATGAAATATAATACTTCAAAAATCGAGTATGGATTCCGACGCTTCATGACCTTCGAGAATTGATTTTTGATGAAGCACACAATTCCAAATAATCTATTCATCTGGGTACCGATAAGATGTATACCGTGGGGTCATATGTGAGTTATATATATATTATATTGGTTAACATGTTGATATTAACACCCCAATACGTATAAAACCATTTAAACGAAAAAGGTTTCGTTTAACGATACACTATGAGTTTAAACGCAATCGTTAACATCAATACAAGCATTGTAGCATCCGTCAAGCTAAAATGGATTTATAACACACCTATATGACATGTTTTAAGAAATATGTGAAAATATTTGGACTTTTACTACGAATCAGTATGTTTTTCTTATTTTACAAAATGGGCAGAAAAACACTCGTTTTCGCGCTATTTTTTGCACTCGAACTAGTTTTCTTGCGAAACACCGAACCCAAACTCAATTTTGGACTGAGATTTAAACGTGGCAAGCAAAACTTGGCACCAATGGTCCAAAGAGAGGCCCAATGGCCCCCCTATATATTCCGGCCACAAGTTGGGGTGGGACCCCCTTTTGAACAAACTTGTTGAATAAGCCTCCATCCTTTGATATTTTCACCCAAACTTCAAACCAACTCAATTCCCAACTGAGTTTTTCACCCTTGCAGCCAAAACCCTAGAGGTAACATCCATTTTTCTTGAATTTACACTTGATTAACATGATCTAAAATTAGAAATTTAGGTCTTGATTATTAATAATCATGTTTAACCATCCAAAAACCCTAAAAACACCTAAAATCATTTTTTTTATCTTAAACATGTTTACAAATCAGAACCACATAGAATTTTGACCAAAAACAAGGATTAGAACCTTGATATAACGTTTTTACAGTTTAAAAGTTCGGTTGAAACCCTAACTGAAAACCTAATTAACAAGGCTTGATCATGGATGATTTATGCTTTTTTTGTGTTATATGAAATCTAGATACACTACCTTTGTGGCCAAAGACTGGGAGAGTCGATAAAACAACCAAAAACTCTCGAAAACCGACAAGGTAATTAGCGGTTTACTTGTTTTAGGGGCTGTTTAGTATTAGGTTCTGACATGCTTGTTTTTAGTTTGTTAAACTTTTCAGGGATATTCAGGATCTTATAAGTAAGTCCCTGTTCAAATTTGGTAATTTTATGATAAACGGAGAATATTTGGCGAATATATTACCGTTTATTTCGTTTATTTGTGAATACTAGTTGAACTTGAAAAATTATGAAATTTGGTTTGGAATTAAGAAATATGATGGTAAGTTCACTGGTAACACTTGGGATCATTTGGAGATGTTTAAGTACAGTTAGTGCAATTGCGTTTTTATCGGGTTTTAACAACCGAAAAATGCACAAAAGGGTTTTTTTCCAAAGAATTAGGCTCCAGAAGTTTTCGGATGTGTATTGAATACAGGGAATTAAATAAAGTGATTATAAAAAATAGATACCCATTACCTCGAATTGATGACTTGTTTGACCAACATCAGGGTGCGAAATATTTTTCGAAAATCGATCTCAGATCTGGTTATCATCAAGTAAGATTTCAGGAAGAAGATATCCCAAAAACAGCCTTCCGAATTTGGTACGGTCACTATTAATTTTTGGTTATGCCGTTTGGATTGACCAATGTACCGGCAGTATTTATGGATCTTATGAACCTAGTTTTCAAACCTTATCTTGAAAAATTCGTGACAGTATATATTGATGACATCTTGATATATTTGAAAAGTAAATAAGAACACGATCAAAATCTGCGGGTAATTTAGGAATTATTGAGGCAAGAAAAGTTATATGCCAAGTTGTCCAAATGTGAATTATGGCTGCATGAAGTACAATTTTTAGGACACATTATGAATCAACAAGGAGTCCAAGTAGACCCTAGTAAAATTGAGGCTATCAAGAATTGGCAAGTACCTAAATCACCAAAAGAAATTCGCCTTTTTTTGGGATTAGCCAGGTATTACCGACGATCTATTGAAAATTTTTCAAGTATTTCCCAACCTTTAACCCTCCTAACTCATAAAGATCGAGCGTATGACTCGGGAGAACAACATAAAATGGCCTTCCAAACATTAAAATAAAAGTTATGTGAAGCTCCATTATTAAGTCTTCCAGATGAAATTGATAACTTGGTAGTTTATTGTGACGCATCTCGTAAAGGTTTTGGATGCGTGCTGATGCAATGAAAGAAAGTAATATCATATGCTTCCCGACAGTTAAAAGTAAACGAAAAGAACTATGCAACTCATAAATTTGGAATTGGGAGCAGTTATATTTGCATTAAAAATCTGGAGACACTACTTGTACGGCACAAAATGTACCATTTATACAGATCACAAAAGCCTACATCATATATTTGATTAAAAAGAGCTGAACATGAGGCAAAGAAGATGGGTATAACTGTTAAATGACTATGATTGTGAAATTAAAAACCATCCAGGTAAAGCCAATATAGTAGCTGATGCATTAAGCCGGAAGGAACGAATTAAACCTGTTAGAGTATGGTCACTTGGAATGATGGTCTAGAATAGCCTTATCGAACAAACTTGTATTGCTCAAGACGAAGCCTTAAAAGAAGATCAATTTGAAAAGGAAGAATTACACGGGAATAAAAAAAGCTTCAAGAAGAAAACTGATGAAATATGTTACTTCAAAAATCGAGTATGGATTCCAACTGTTCATGATCCTCGAGAATTGATTCTTGATGAAGCACACAAGTCCAAATATTCTATTCACCGATGTACCGATAAGATGTATAAAGATGTTAACGAATTTTACTGGTGGCCTGGTATGAAGAAAAATATAGCCTTGTATGTAAGTAAATGCGCGACTTGTGCATGGGTTAAAGCTAAATACCAAAAGCTTTCGGGAATGTTTCAACAACCCGAAATACCTAAGTGGAAATGGGAACAAATTACCATGGATTTTGTAAAACACCTTCCCAAAACCTCCCGAGGACATGATGCAATTTGGGTAATTGTAGACCGATTAACCAAATTAGCACACTTCATTCCGATTCGTAACAACTATACTACTGAAAAACTCGCCCAAATTTAAGAAAATATTAATCAGCACATTTTCTTTCCCCAAGTTTCAGTTGCTGGAAAGTTTTAAGAAAATATTAATCTTTTATTTTTCATAATCCTTGTCGGTTTTATGTTTAAAACCGAATCGTTTGGTTCTTCTTATAAAATTTAACTTTTAAATCATGAAATTACATATATATTAGTTAAGTTTTATAAGTTACCTTATGAAAATATATTATTTTCAATTTCGTTAAATTTTTTTTAAAATAGCAACATTTCAACATTTTCGTGTCGGTTTTCGCGACACGAACCGTTTAGGACTAAGTTTTATCATCTTGTCCTTTACTCATATATTAACTTATGTTATACATGAGTATTTAACAACTTTATGGGCAATTCTAAAACAGTCCCTAATTGTTGTGTCGGTTTCGTTTAAAAAGCCGATTTTTTGACGTTAACGTTACCGACAAGTCAAATAATTTGAACAAGTCTACACTAATAATCTTATGAAATAATCACACTTATAATAACACATGATCCACCATAAATTCTAGTTTTGATCATATAAATTCACAAGACACAATTTAACGAATTCTAAGCTTCTAGTTCGTATTCTAAGTTTGCTAACAATGTTACTAATTAAGTTTGTTATTTTTTGTGGACAATTTTCATTATGTAACCTAAGATTCTAGATTTTTAACTTAGTTTAGGAGTTTATAATAAGCCAAAATATTATTTTTCAATAAAGTGTTCTTATTCCATTTTAGAAAAATCTAATATTTATGATCCAAGTATGTCCTTTTCAAAGAATCAAGTATGGACTTTTGGATGACTCTATTCTTTGCTAATAATCAATCACTTTAAATCATTCCTATCATTATAAATCTCTAGAAAATCACTCAAATCACAAGATTATGCATTTTTTTGAATTTTCTAAGTGTTACTTTAACAAAGTTTTCTATTATAGTAGTTTTTAATATTTGGTTATTCTAATTAATTCAATATTTACACTTTGATTAAGTACAATTCTAATTTCAATTAATTCAGTTAGCTTGATAGAGTTTCATGCATCCTAAGTGTTCTATTCCAATTTTGTTCTTTCAGTTCACCATTCAACAAAGTTTCTATATCTAGTAAGTTGTTTGCTAATTAAATTAATGTGTTAACTAATCTATCCTTTAATCATGCATCCAATCATAGTTTAAAGTTGTTATTAATCACATACTGATCACATTCATATCAAGTATTCACATTAAAATAAAAAATTCAACTTTTCTTAAATTAAAGTTTCCCTATTTAGCAACTTTAACAATCTTTGTTAATCTTCAAGTATCAACTATTGATTCTAGCATATATCATATATTACTTTCAATTAGATTATTCCATAACACTCTTTGATTCACAAATCTATCCAAAATCCCTTAATTAATCCCATATCCAAAAATCCCCAATGTTCAATTATGAACATATTCTTGTTTTGTTCATCTCTAGCAAAAAATTTTCAATAATCCAAGTCCTTACTAACAAGTTAATGATCAATAATCAATCCATATTTCATTCTACTAACAAATCCTAACATCAAGTTTATTCAAGTTCATCTCAAGTATTCAAGAGATTAACAACATAAAATATCAAACATAACAACCAATGTAGGATCTTTAGGATGAATGTATGCATGTGTAAATGAGCTTGATCTTCCCTTTTACACATACATACATACATACATACATACATACATACGGCACCTACATACATACATACTCATCCATACTTTCAAAATTTCGTGCATCAAACAATCTCAAGAACAACAATCTTATGCATCAACATCTAGTAATCAATCATAATTTAAAACTTACCTGTTCTTGGAGATTTGAAAGATGAAAATGGTGATGCTTATGAGTGTGAAAGTGGTGTGCCTCCTTCCTAATCTCTTCCTAATTGCTTTATCTATCTTGTTCTTGATCTAGAACTTCGTATCTCTTGATTATGTGTGTGTGTGTGTGTGTTAATGTTTGAATTTGATTTGTGTGTGTGTGCAAAGGGGGTGTTCGGCCGAGCTTATTAAAAGGGAGAGGGAAGAGTGGAGTAGAGTGTTGTGTTGGTGTATAGGGTGATTGGTGGATAGCTTGGATGCTTTACAACTCATCTTTCTTCTAGAAGGGCTAATGATTGGTGTGAGGAGTTTTAAGGAGGTGATTGGAGCGTTTGGGAGGTGAGGTGATGAGGTGTTAAGGGGGACCGGCAAAGGTGTGGGGGGTATGTGAAGGGTTTTTGTTTAATAACTAATTGATTCCGGTTAATCGTTTAACGTATTGCATGATTTAGATATCCAAACGGATCCTGTTTTCAATAATTTTTGTCAGACTTTGAACGAAATCAAATTCTTGACAGTATGGACTATAAAAACCATTTTCTTGGAAATAGTTTGTGTGGGGTCCTTTCCGGGTCCTGTACTGGCTCGTGCTTACTTATTTTTCAGTTTTCATGATTTGAGCCTTCCTAAATTATGTTTTTACATTGTCTCAAATGCTTTTGTATATATTTTGAATTTTTGAGATTTTTTTATTGTCCTAATGATGTATTTACAATCTGGCTCGCTACCCGAGGTTTTTGCACGTTTTACTCGTTTTGTGTCGAAATTTGGACTTTTTTTTGACTTTGCAAGATATTGAACCTTAATAAAGAGAGATTTTATTAATAAAACGATATTATCATGGTAAACATGATTACATTAGTCTAAATTTTTTCCAGATGTTACACATATTACCTTTCATTATACACACAAACAACATACTTCAAGATGATGCTAAGTTGGTCCTTTAGGATCAATAAAATAAACTGATACTACCAAATCAATTTTGTTGCCTCATTAAAAACCTTTCTAAGAAAACCCAATGGGACAAAACTTAGTCAAGGGAAAAAGATTGCAACGCGTATCATGCTCCCCCTCAAACTAATACACGTCTTTAAACACGTAGAACTTGATCTTCCATTATGAGTGCTTGACTTGATCTTTGATGTGGTCTTCTTTTATTTGAACTTTGTAAGTTGCATTGTCTTCTTGGAGTCGTCTGTTCCATCTTCATCATTTATGAATTGCACGCTTCTTGTATTTGTTGGATCTTTGAACTTATAGGCAAACATTCTTGACCGTATCGTATATTGTTGAACCTTCACCATGATTTGATAATGTTATGGCTTGCTTGACGATAGAAAATATTGTGTCGCCGTATGTGAACACATTTACTAACTATGATCATATATTTCAAGTTGATCTAATATATACTCATCTTAAGATTACTTAACTAGATGAGATTTATCATTATTATTTTAGGGGGTGTTTGGGATTGCTTATTTTTACCAACTTATAACTTATTAATTTTTTGAAAAGTAATAAGGTGTTTGGGATTTCTTATATTGTGAGAGAAAAAGTTTCATAAGTTATAATGTTGTAACTTATTAACTTAATGAAAAGTTATAAGGAGTTAAAATAAGGAATCCCAAACACCCCCTTAATGAAGATATAAGTCTCATGATCTACAAATATAACGGAATATAGGTTTTTATTCCGTTTCAGTGTCTACGTGTTGGGTTTGAACTCGTATTTTGCTTGCACACATACAAAGAAGGAAATATCATATTAGATATATTAGTGCACCGTTCGTGTTTAAGTACGATACTTCTGGACCAAGTACTTCTTTGTCCTTTCTATGAGACGGCTAGGAAAATTGTGTTAGTTTAGTGATTGTATAATCAAGAGTGTGTTTAACGAATAAACTTTACACATATTAAAATATGTTAACGTCTTCTGTATAGTTTGACTGATGGGAAAATATACTCAAACTCCAGGTCGAGGTTGTAAGGCCCCGTTACCGGTACCTCACCTTTGGACGTTGGATTTACTCATCAACATAGTTCTAATCATCAGAGTTAATAAAAACATTCGCGGAATATAAAAACTTTCATAAAATATTACATACGATCCATAACTTGTCTTCGAACAACATCTTTGTCTTTTAAAATAAACAAAACATTAAACATAAACGTCATAGTCTTCCGATGCCAGCCTATTATTCAATGCCACGTGTTCCCCTCAATCGAGCTGCCTCATCCTACTCACCTGCGTGCATAACATACATACATTACATACGTACTTACATACTTTCATTCATACTTTCATTCATACTTTCATATCTTTATCTCATTCTTACTTACCTTCATTTCTTACGTTATAAAGAGCATTACGCCCTACTTTCCTCGAGTATTGTTAGGGCTTGGTCCCTCCTTCCTCGAGTATTATTAGGGCTCGGTCCCTCCTTCCTCGAGTATTATTAGGCCTCGGTCCCTCCTTCCTCGAGTATTATTAGGGCTCAGTCCCTTTTCTCGAATATTAGTAGGGTTCGATTCCCTCTTCCTTACCATAAAACCATACATCATTTACATTCATTCATATATCATACATAACATATCATCATTTAACATAACCTTTCAACTTGAAAATACGTGCAATATCCAAAGATCGTTCACGTACTGACAAGCAATCAATCGTACTGTTCACATAATCACGTACGGCATACATTTATCACCTAGTATAAACGTATTAACAAACACATCGAGTATGCACACATCCCCGAAAACATAACAAGGAAGTGGGGCTAGAAACTTACCTGGGTGCGGTTGCGTTCACCATTAATAGTAATCTCTTTCTTTAGTTGTGCACGGCTAACTATATAATAATTAAGTGTATCAATTAACTGTTACTACTTATATCGTATTTCTATCTTTGTATAACCCACAACGAAAGGGGGTCCGGGGGCAGCGCCCCTGATAGCGGGGTTCTAGGGGCGGCAGCCCCTAGCGGGGTCCAAGGGGCAGAGCCCCTGGCTGGGGTTAAGCTTGGAAAAAATTTATTTTCATTAACTATCTTAACACATTTTCCACTAGGATTTTAATTTATTTTCTAATTCGTTAACTCATTCTTCATAATGAATTAATTCTGATTCGCTATCTGATTCGTTATCTTATTTTATGAGCGGGCATAAATGTAAGCCAACATACATGTTAAGTGAGCTTAACTTAAGCGAACTTATAATTAAGCGAACTTGTATGCGGCGAAGTTATATGTACGCGAACCTGGATTCTTGCGAACTTAACAATCAGCGATCTTGTATAGCGAGGTTAACAGAAGCGAACTTGCATGTATCGAAGTTAACCCCAGGCGAACTTGCAGGTAGCGAAGTTAGCTACAGACGAACTTAATACTAGCGAACTTATATACTTCGCGAACTTATTGGGCGAAGGTATTCAATACAGCTACGGGTTTGATGTTTAACCCCAAAACATCTTTGTTTCAGCATGTAAACCCTTGATATGATGCTAACCAATCTCGTAAACGTCCCCGCGGCCATTTTTGGATAAAACACGACCCGAAAACGCATAAAGTTTGGACCTTTAAGATTAAAACGTTCAATACACGTCGCCGTACATAGCCCTAGGTTCGTTAAGTTCGTTTCCAACGTCAAGTTTGCTACTTTACATTTCGTTTAGACCCGATTTACTTTATGTTTAAGTTTCACAGCTATCCGTTCATAAAAACGTAGACTTTAAAGATAAAAGACATACCTTTACATGTTTTAAAGTTACGGTTTAGCTTGGTTATGAACTTTAGGTCTTGTATCTATCTTGCACTTCGAGGATCTATCAAGAATCGACTTTCGTTTGGCTCGGATCTCGCTTCTCCCTCTCCGTTGTATATAGTGTAGGTGTATGTGTGTGTTTTTGAGTGTGTAGAGAATTAGATGGAAAGAAATAAGGATTTAGGATTTTAGGGTGGTTTAAGGGAGTATTTATATTCCTAAGGCCCATGGACCCTAAGCCCATCTTATCCATAATCTCATCTTGGTTAATCCAAGTCCATGATCTTTTCTTTATTAATTATTAACGCGAAATAACTAAACGTAACTTTCTTTTATTAAATGCGAAAATTTTAGGATGTTACAGAGGTATAATTTTGTTGTGAATGTGTTTCAAAATCATCACGGTAAACTACGTTTAGAGTGAACTTCTAGAGTGACAATTTTGATATATAAATAGACACTCGAACTGCTGGTCGAGGAATAAATTAGTCAAGTCCATGTTTTTGATTTCAAAGTTCTCTTTCAGTTTTTCGGAAGTTCCTCTCAATGACCGTTAGACCTACACTATAAACTGCGATTAAATGAACTTTTAAAAATAATATTTGATAACTAGACATGCCTAATTTTTTATCAAACTTATACATTTCTTTTAATAATGTATAATGAATCGATTATATTATATACGATAGGATTTTATTGAGATTTATATCAAAACATCTCGAGGTATGTTTATAATGCTTCAGACATTTTAATCCTTTATGAATTACATTTCAAGTGTCCCGTGCAATTAAGTAGTGACGACATTCATTTATTTGTATATTTGAAGTCTTTTTGAGAATGCATGGCTGATTAAATATCAAGGGATTATTGTATCCACTATATGGGTCGAATAAAAGTGTCCTCATATTTAACTAGTATGAGTTAAGAAACGCTCTTGTGTTAATAGTTGTGCCTTATTCACATATTATTTTCGTTTCTTTTTCTTATGAAGACACTCATTTATAACCAATTGGTTTGACGTCTATGGGTGTTCAAACTTCAGGTTCGAAAACGTTTTACTTGTCGAGCGAATTATTTAAGCCTTTAAGGTTTCTTGCCATTTTGGCAAATCAGATTTGTGTATGTACTTTTTACATACTTTTATGCGCTTAATGTTTTTCATCGATTACATTTGTTGCTATTGCATATGCATAAATTTCATCAACACGTGTTTTGTTTTAGTTCCACATTGTATTACTTTGTACTTAATTTGTAGAGATCTCATTTATATTTAAAACCGTTGTTCCTTTGGAACATTGTCTTCCTCTTCTGAGTCTATTTCATTTCTATAATCATATTTGTCACTTATTTGACAATAATCTCTTCTGGGGTTTTTATATTAGTCTCTTTTGAGACATTGATATCTTATGTGGTCATATAGATAACATTTTCTGGATGTTTTGTATGCAACCTCTTCTGGGGTTGCACCAACTGTTTTGTTCTGCTTATATTGTTTCGTGTGTATTATCTTTGGAACCGATTTGTCTTCCACATTTCTTTGTATGATATTCTTTCTATGATTACTTCAATTCGAAAAATTTTTGTTAATAGATGCATTTAGTAATTCATTTGCTATTCGTTGCAAATGTATTCACTCTTTTGGACTTCAGATTTGCATTGATCACTTCAGAGATCACAATTTTGATATTGATGATGCATTTCATGATATTTATCATGTACCCGACTTTCCTTATTCTTTTCTCCCTCCTGAATCTGGGAATATTGTCTTGATAAATGTGTTATGATCAAATTATAATTTGAAGAACAATAAAGCCTTGATAAATGGGTTATGATCAAATTATAATTAATGATATGATCAAAGTTATTTACTAAAACAGATTTAACACTTTGAACCACTAATTAATACTCATTTCGTAACTTACGGTAAAAAAAATGTTGACCAAATTAAAGGGATTGAGCCCGTCCTTAAGATATTTTAATGAATTTTGATCATAGTTAATTGATTCGTTTACTTAACATAAAAAAAAAAGTTTCTTTTGTAATCAATCCGGCATCATGAAAAACAAAGGTTATTGACTTATATATTTAATATCCTTAGTGGTGCATATAATTTGGGTAACATAAAAAATGTTACTTCATCAATTATCATTGCAAAGTATTATAATAATTGATGCGGACATTATGACTTAACATATTTATATATTTGAATATAGAAAATGCTTAATAACATTTCATAGGTGAACTCAAAACCCTACTCCTCATAAATATAATTACAGAAAATTACAACTTCAAAATTGATTAAAAGTTATAGATGTGATCAACTTAAGCTTAATCGCATGAAACGTTTGCGAAAGAATTAAATGAAAGTTTTTTTTTTAAATTAAGCTTTTTAATGGGTTAGACTTATTACCATGTTTGAATTAAAATTATGCTCCAATTTATATACCATATATAGGTTTTATATATGTATATGTGATTTATAATAGGTGCTGCTAAACATACCCCCCCCCTTCAAACCATTTTTACTAAATATACACCCCCCTACCCCCTTAACTTATTAGATAAATTACTATTACCCTTTAGCATTAATTATATACATATTAGTCCCTACAACATATTTTTCACTTAATAATCTTCACTACATATATCAAATTAAAAACTATCAAGTATTACTATTAATTTATTTTTTTAGTATTAATATTGTAAATATTTATAATATTTTTTTTTTAATTTTAGTAGTATATATATTTATAATATCCTTATTTTACGTCTTTATCTTTTACAAAATAAACCCCGAAACTCAAAAACCTAAAATCCTAAACCCGAACCCTAAACCCTAAACTCTAAACCCTAAACCCGAACCCTAAACCCTAAACCCGAAACCCTAAACCCGAACCCTAAACCCTAAACCCGAACCCTAAACCCTAAACCCGAAACCAGAAACCCGAAAACCTAAACCCTAAACCCGAAACCTAAACCCTAAACCCAAAAACCTAAACCCTAAACTCGAAACCTAAACCCTAAACCCAAATCTCGAAATCATAAAAAAACGCAACTTGTAAAAAAAATATGAAATCCTTGTTTTTGTGCTAATTTGGTAATTATATAACTTCAAGGGGTAATATTAAAATTGGTTTTTCCAAGGAGGTATGACAAGCAATCAGGGGGGGGTACATTTAGCCTGACCCTTTATAATAGGATCCTTGTATGATCAATTATAAGGTTTTTTAATATGAAGGGAGCTTTAAAGCCCCTTCATAGTGTCATATCACCTTCACGTCATCGCTACGTAGGTTTGTTGTCCCTCTTCATAACGCCCTTTATGGTTTAATGTCCTTTTATCATGTTATATATATTTATAGATGTATGTATGTGTTTGTGAGAGAGGGCCCACAAAAATCTCATAAAGGCGCCAGTGAGGCCGCCCACCTTGGTCATCCATCTTTGAAACGACAGTGTAACGACACACTGTTGAAACTTTGATATTTATATTGGCAACCCCTTATAGTTTAATCACTGATAAGTTAAACTAAATGTTACAAACACCAATGTATGCATTTAATTAAATTATACTTTTAATAAAGTACTAGGTTATTGACCTGTGGGCGTCACGGGTGGAAACATATAAATCATGTAACATCAACCGGTAATATGAAAATGGAAAACATAATTTCATACATACATGTGGAGACAAGAAGAGGATATATAATTGTTAATTATGTCGGAAACAAAATAAAAACTTTATTAAACATAACTTTTAAACGAAAATAATAGGCATTTTACAATCATTAGATAGATTGAAAATAAAAAATTCATATATTACTAAATAGTTCCTTATCAACGACATTTGTAGTTTTATTTGTCACATTTCCTTCCTTGTCTAACATAAGCATTTTAACACCATCTCTACTCTTCACTCGTGATAAAGCAACATGTAGTTGACCATGTGTAAACACCGGTGCTTGCAAGTATATGTCTCCCCAAGTTAATAACTTGTAATATAGTTTCGTTGCATAAACTGTTTTTCTGATCAATATTCCTTAGTAAAATTATTGGCACACCAACTTTTAGAACCAATCTATGATTAGGCATACCAGAAATCTTTAAACCATTTAGAAAATCCGGTGAGTGTAATGCTGGATCAAGACCAGGACCAACACTATCAGAGTTGTCTATACTATCATAACTAAGATATTCAACTTCTTATCCAGGAAACAAAGACAAAAATCTGTCATTAATGTCTTCAACAACCTCATTTAAAGGTGCAAGTATGACCATTTCTTGAAAATATGAAATATCATTAAATTTTTCCAATAATGCTGGATATAGAAAATCAATCAAATTAGAAAGAGGATCGGATGAATCACCAATCAAAAGATCACATGTTATTTCTATAATGGCGTTAGTGTCATTGTCACCACCAATTTTTCCTTCACCGGGCTCCAACAAACATTCGGCAAATCTACTGGTGTCTTCCAAATCTGATGTATGACAGCCGACAGTTAACCTCATATTTTTGTTAACCTTATAACCTTGCATTTGGACCAAATGTGGGATGAACTAAGTGAAGCATTAACAATGTCACGCGTGACCCATTTTGTACCATGGGTAGGATTTGTCTAAAATCAACCCCCCCCCCCCCCCCCCCCAAAAAAAAACACAATAACTTTACCCCCAAATGGATGTTCACAATTGTTACGATTACCACCTTAAAACATCTTTTAAAGTTCTATCCAAAGCTTCAAAAGCATGTTTATGTATCATAGGAGCCTCGTCCCATATAATCAAATCAGTTTTCTTGATTAAGTTGCAAATCTAGAGTGAGCGGTTCTACCTCTCTCAAGTAACAAAGATGCTATACCGCTGGAGGCAACGTTTAAAACGATTTTACCTTTAGATCTTATGGAAGCCAATAATGTCTTCCATAAAAAAGTTTTTCCCGTCCCTCCATAACCATACACAAAAAAATACCACCCTTTTTTCGATCAACTGCTTTCATTGTTTGATTATACACATGAAATAAAAAGACGTTGAAACGCACCAGTCATGACTTATGTATCATACGCTAGCTCCTCATTCATAAAACGATTTGTTGATGCAACAATAGAATCATCATCAGGGAAAGGCATTGTAGGAAAAAAAACGCATAGTACAATTATTTCGGAGCAGGAAGTTTTCAATTTCAAGTAACGCGAGGTTCTTTAGTTGTGCCTCCGAAAGCACCAAATCTATAACGAATCACAAAAAATTCAAACTGAATTTTTAACTAAACATATTTCTGAAGGTGTTAAAGAACTTAAAAAATAACAAATTCTAATTATTTGGTACCTGGATTTTTTCTGCTCATTTTGTTGTTTGTAAAGAATGTCATCAATTAAATAGCGCCAACTCTTTTCCCATATATCATCCGGTCTAGATAAATTGTATGTGATTAACATTGTAGCAAATAAACTACGTAAATAATAACCACTTGCAGTATGACTTGCTTCTTCAATAGCTTCTATATACTCGTTGTCATCGTCTAGAAGGCCTCTTTTATAACACGCATCCCTATAAGTAGCACACACTTCACCATCAACAGTACAAATGTCTTCAAAGCACATAGGGTCCAAAGTCAAATTAATATCAAAGCTAACTTATCATTGTAAATATTTAGTAATAATAGATAATATATTAAGTTTCAAACTTTAAATATTTGACTTTGTCCAAAGAAAAATGTTTTTTTTGGGTATTTATTTTTTAGAACTCCTCTAGGAAAGTCTTAGAGCTATATATATTACAATATCTTTTTCAAATCAACCATTTTAATTCGTTGGCATATAACACTATGTGAATGTTTTTAATAAATATAATCTTTAAATGTCAACTTTCGTTTATTAATAATTCGTAAACAATATACATTAGAGTGCACGTTCTTTATCAACAATCATATTATTTTCAAAACCATTTCGGGCAACTAAGTGGCATGCATTGAGTATGTTCACATGTTGTGTGGTTATTTTATTCAAATGTTATTACTTGTTTAGGAATTAGGAGTATCAAAAAGGAAAGCACGTCATATTGATAAACACGCTACGGGGTGTTTAAAAATTGACTAAGATATTAAAGAAATAAAAAGGGGGACATTTAATCTTTGATTTAACATTAAAATTAGACGGGGTTAAGGATTTAAAAAAATAAAGAAAAAAAAGTATATTTTTTCTATTGTTTCTCATCCTGAAATTCAAAAACTATATGAATAAGTTAACTTGATTTTTCATCTGTATACATCGCATACACATGCTATTATAAAAACACGAACAAGTTAGTTGAATGGGTTTCTTTTAATATATATAACCTATGCCTCTATACATAAGAAAGTAAGAAACACTTCATTTAGAGTAGAAGATCACCGGTAAAAAGTTAAATGATTTAAATTATTATTTTTGCACTCATAAATTGTAATAGTATCATTTTATATACATGTATGTGACTTATGGATTATATTCATAGGGGTAAAAAAAACTATAGAACTTAACGCATTCATGATGTATAATAGACATACAGTTCAAAATAGTTTTTAGAAAATCTTAAAAACAAATTAGTTTAATGATTTTTTTATGTATATCATACGTAATTATGTAAGAAATACAATTTTTTACAATGAAACCATGATAAACAACTTTAAAAGAAAATTTTGTTGTCATTTGAACATATATGAATGCTTTCCTAAAATAATTACAAGTTGTTTTGCACAATCATTTCGATGGACCAATCTTCTCCGGGCTTTGAATTGTCCTTGAGACGCCAAAGTTTCAAAATACGCAACTTGAGGATACAGTCACTGTTAAGCACATCCAATTGGTTCAACATGGTGATGTTTGTTGGCTCCATCTTCCTGGTGGTTAAAATTTAAAAATAAACAAAATATTAGTTTCTGAACAATAACACTTTTAACCAATAACACTTTTAACCAATAAACTAAAAAACAAAATGAATGATATAAACAAAAGAAAAAATATAAACCTTAGAAACAAAGAAATTCTTTTATGCTAAATATGGTGTGATAGTGTAAGAATTTTTGTGTGAAAGTGAAGTATTTATACATAAGTAGTAAATGATTGAGTTTTGGGGGAGTTGAATAAATAAAGAATGTATATACAGAATTAATTAAAAACATAAAATTAGGAAATTCAATTAGCTTAAATTATGGACGAAAATTAGGGGATGAGGATTAAGGGATTTTCAAAATTTGAATTACTAAATGTAATGCTGTTAAATTATATTATAAATATAAAATAATTAAATTCATATCTTTAATACTAGATTATATTTAAACATACGGAATTAACTTATTAATGTAGAAATAATCTTCTCCGGGCTTTGAATTATCCTTGAGACGCCAAAGTTTTAGAATACGCACCTTGAGGATACAGTTACTGTTAAGAACATCCAATTGATTCAACATGATGATGTTTGTTGGTTCTATTTTCCTGGTGGTGAAAATTTAAAAATAAACAAAGCATTAATTGCTGAACAATAACACTGTTAACCAAAAAACTAAAAAACAAAATGAATGATATAAACAAGAAAAAATTATAAACCTTAGAAACAAAAAAATTCGTCTAAGCTATATTTGGTGCGATAGTGTAAGAATTGTTGTGTGAA